>NC_043977.1:46338648-46638648 GCF_902148855.1 Sphaeramia orbicularis | reverse complement strand
GGTTAAGGGAGGACGTGGTGGCGGTTCTGCTTTTGTGGACATTTGTTTGTAATGGAGCCCATAAAATAAAATGCTTAAGAATAGTTCGTGTTTAGAAATGAAATTGCGTACATGTGTGAATTGAGATCGTGATCTTTTAACAATTAATCGTTCAGCCCTACTATCCATCCATCCATCCATCCATCCATCCACATACATATATATGCAGCCTCATTTTCATGTCTGTTGCTGTCTACTGGGTAAAGGCAGATTTAAAATCACAGCTTCAGGGTTCTGACTTGTGGCAGCAGCAGAAGCAGCAGAAGCTTTTGCCTCAATATTCGCTGAGGTTTTAATACCCAGAATACAAAGTTGTACTGCCTTGTCACCTGAATGTGATTATGTTGTCCCACTGTGCTGACATAAATGTTGCCGTTTTCCATTCACACTCTCTCCGAAGCCTGATTGAGGTCCTGAGCCTCAACACAACACTCTTTATTTGAAATGAAATCACTCCTCAGCTATTTTTGCAGAAAAAATGCAAATTTTGGCAGAGGCCTGTATCTATTTTTTCTTTGGTTTTTTGTTGGTTGATGTGAGGGTTCTGTTGCCAATTTTCCTGTCAGCAACAAACTGTTGCTTGACAGGTACTTCTTGCCTTACTCCAGCTGATGAGAATGTGGTTCTGACTTCAGATCAGCCTGTTGTTTGTGATGGAGCTGAATGATATATGACCAGAAACACCATCAGGAAAAGTGTTCATACCAGTCACATGTTGGTAAAATATCACAAAAAATGTTAAAGCATTATTTCTAAAGGCAGATTATTACCCTGCCCCCCGAAGGGGAGGCAAGGGGAATTGTTTAAGACTTTAGCAGCAAAACTATTAGTTGAATTCATACCAAACTGGGTTGATAGATTGTCAGTGACCCAGAACACATGCGATTACATTTTGGGAAAAGTAGGTCAAAGTTCAAATTTTTAATGAATTTTTGAAATCTTTTTATCCCCCATTTACTTATAATGGGTGAAATTTCACGTCTATAAAAAAAATAAATTTTGTTTCAATTTACTTGAAACTTGGCACATATATAGAGGCAACTGATATGCTTCCATCACCACACGCATAGACATGATGACATCAGCTGGATCGATTCCAAAATAAGATACAATACGTGCAAGGGATGGGGTTTGTTGTGCCTGGCTGAGTTTAAGATGAAGAAACCAGACTGTTTGTTGTGGCTTCAAATTTGTAAACTAGAAAGAGAGTGCAGACTTCTGCGAAGGCAGATCAGGAGCGGGGGAGGGTTTGTTTGTCTGTTAGCAAGATAACTGAAAAACTATAGACAGATTTGGGTGTAATTTTCAGGAAATGTTGATACTTGCACAAGGAACAAATGATTAAATTTTGGCTGTGGTTGGGGGGGGGACCTGGCGGAGGTCTGTGCTCTCTGAGTTCTTTTCTAGTTTTGGCATCGATCCAGCTGATGTCATCATGTCTATGCACGTGCTGATGTCAGCATATCAATTGCCTCTATATATGTGCCAAGTCTGAAGTAGTTTGAAAAGAATTTGATGTATTTGTAGACATTTGAAATTTTGCCCATTATAAGTAAATAGGAGAAGCAAAAACATAAAAAAAAAATTCATAAAAAATTGAACTCTGACCTACATTCCCTAAATGTAACCACATCTATTCTGGGTCACTGACTATGTATAAAGCCAATTTGGTATGAATTCAACCAGTAGTTTTGCTGCTATAACAGTGGTTTCCAATCTTTTTTGGCTCGTGACCCCATTTTAACATCACAATTTCTAGCGACCCCAGACATTCAAAACAGAGACATTTTATTTTGCTAAAATTAATTTATTTTTGATCATGTAATAGTTTGCTATACTATGTTGCAAATAAACGTAAATTTTAGATGACATTTAGTCTATAATGTATATTATTATGGACGGAGGCAGAAAAGCCAGATTGAGATTACTGCCCAAAGTGAGAATTTTATTTTCCTTGGTCAGGATATGTACAGTCTGTCAAGGTTGTATTTACAAGGCTGACAATTAATACTGAAGTAGAAGCACTCGGAGAGTGCAGATCAGTGCCCCCCCCCCCCCCCGATCACCACTAAAATTTAATCATTTGTACTTTGTGCCAGTATCAACATTTCCTGAAATTTTCATCCATATCGGTCCATAACTTTTTGAGTTATCTTGCACACGGACAGACAGACAGACAGACAAACAAACCAACTCCGGCAAAAACATAACCTCCTTGGTGGAGGTAACAAAAAATAATTCAAACTATGAATTATGAAAGAGCTGCAGCATCTTAAACCAACCACAAAGAACCTTTGAAAGATAAACAGTACCACAGTGCTTCAGTTTCAGCTTCAGTTTGTCATGTCTTTTATGTATTGTGATTGTCTTTCTCTACTCACCATATATTTTTTATTACTGTGTTGTTTCATTACCTCTGCCAAGGAGGTTATGTTTTTGTCGGCGTTGATTTGTTCGATGGCATTCAAAGTGTGCCAGTGCTAACCAGGCCAGGCCATCAGCTGAAGCCAGGCCGACACCGTGTGCTGAGCCCGAGTGGGTGGAAATGAATAATTCCACAGTGTCTGTCTGGGTCCCCACAGCCTCCAAGGATCTCATTGTTTCTGAATGCAGAGTGCGCTGTCTTTGGCGTGGCCCTGGCTTTCACTCAGTGTGTGTGTGTGTGTGTATTGTGTGTGTGTGGGGTCTGTGTAACCTGGCCTCTTTCCTCGCTCTCTGTCTTTCTCTGCCTCGACACACAAACCTTGCCGTCTGTGAAATCCAACACGTCTGCAGCGTCTCTGTCTAATTAATGCTTGATGCGACCCAACAGGCACCATTTGTCTGTGGAACTTTATCAGGAATGTTTGCCCTCCCCCTTTTACTCTGTTCATATTAACGTACCTGTGCAAATAGGAGACTGAGGAGATGAAAAGGGCCAGTGGTCGGTCGAGGAAAAACCGTCACATCCAGTGCATTGAATCATGTCTGCCATTGTAACCAATCAGTTCGCTAATTCATCCAAGATCCGTTTGGGGTCATTGTTTCAGTGAGGATGCCAAACACACTCTGCTTTTAGTTTCTCACCTTCTTTGTGAATTTACTGCCAATAGGCGGATGTGCTTTATGTTGTTGATAGAAAAATATGTCATTTTTATTGTTGCATCACTGCTTTTGTTTTTTATTTTCAATGTCTTTACATTATAGTATATAATTTATTTTGTTTTGACATGTTTTGACACCTTTTATTTTCATTTAACATCTCAGTGTTTGCATCTCATATCTTGTTTTTACTTGTTTTATTTGGCTTTTTGGACTGATTTCTCTTATTTTAACATTGTCTTTTGCATTTTTGTATCCTCAACCATGTGTTAACAGGTTGGATGTTGAATTTTTGTGTCTTTTATCTCATTTCAACATCTTGCACTTGAGTAATTTTGCATCGTTTATCTTGTTTTTACATCATCTGTTTAATCTTTTGTGTACCATCTTGGAATTTGCATTTGTGCATCTAAAATCTTGTTTTAACTACTTTTATTTTATGCATTAGTATATATGCATGTTTTGCCTCCTATTTTTCTTTATTTTGGCTTTACCTTCATTTAATTTTCATTGGTGTTATTGTTGTTTTACTACCTTTCTGTTATATAAGTATCCTGCTTCTGCTTTGCATCTGTATAGATACTTATTATCACATATTCCATCATTAGTTTAATGTGGTTTATTAGTCTGTAATTTATTGTTAACTACCTGCAGTAACAGTTAAAACCTAAAGGTCTTTATGTGAATTTACACCTGCTCTGTGTGTTTCCTCCATTGTTCATTTGAAGGACAGTTTTTAAACTGAGCCTGTTTTTCCTACACTTTCTACCTATTCTGTGTTTTCTCTTTTCCCACATTCTCAATGCTAACCCTCTTGGTAGTAAATGAGGTGTGTTTGAGTGTGTTGCGTGTGAGCATGCCGTCATCCATGCGTGTGCGCATGCGTGCATGTCTGAGCAATTTGATTTTTCTTCTTTTGTATGCGTGCGAAAACGGACGTGAAGGCATGTGCCTTTTCTCTCCTGTCCCTCCTCCGTTCAGCCCCGGCAAGGTCTGAGCAGGGTGAGAATAAAAGGGCTGCGAGAGGAGGAGAAAGTGCTCCCACAGTTGATTTGGCCATTGTGGGGGGAGGAACACTATTTCTATTGATGCTCTGGACGCATGGCTGAAACCCCCAGAAGCTTTAGGAAGGGGGCTTATTCAAGGCTTGATGTGACCCGGAGGACTGGGTTGGAAGATGGGTGTTGAGCCCATTGTGGGGTTGGTGGGAACATTGTCCCCTGCTCTGCTGCTTTAATACCACTCTGAACCACTGGCTCTGTGAGCTGCTCTCAGGTTGTCTGTTTTTGCTCTACAAGCCACTAGAGAGGTCTCTTCTGTTAGCGGTCTCATGAATGCTCAGAGCCCGCACAACATCTGACACACTAGGGCTTTTTAAAGTGACCTGTACTGGTCAGGTTTACGACATTAATTGTGTTTTGTGTATTACTTACAAGCAAGAGAGGCGCAACTTCAATAAAAAAATCACAATAAATGCACCACACTGGACCTTTTTATTAGATGAATTACATGCGTGGGCAGAACCAATGGGGACCAGCCATTACCAGCCACAAGTACACGTACCTGTCATTGATTCTGGGTGATGGAGTAAGAGTAAACAAGCAGCAGTCAGTGAGTGAGATTGAGTGGAAAGCACACGTTCGCATTTGTTGTTTGTGCAGCTGTAAATTTTGTACTCCATCATTGTCCGAGAGACGCAACCCAGCACTGGACGATAATGTGTTATGTGACTGGTGTCTGCTGCACGGGGTCAGTGACCAGTCCATCATAGCCCAGGTAATTGGACAATACAATGAGTCTGTGTTACTACCGGTGCTGGAACAGCACATAAAGGAGGAAACATGTCTCTGACCATGACTGACTGATGGAGCAGTGACTTAGTACTTGTATGTACGTGACAACGGGTTATGACATAAGTTAACGGATGGAACCGCTGGCATTATATGTGATTTTTTGTGATAGCTAGCAATGAAAATTCCCTACAGGTACCCTTTAATTTCATTGATCTCTCAAGTGTTTATGTGAAGAATAATATTTTTTTTGGTGGCGGCTCATACTATTGATAGTTTAGTTTCTGGATTTTTAGGTTTCACTCCTTTTTCTTTATTTAACATATTACGATTTTGCATCTTTCATCTTGTTTTGACCTCTTTTGTGTGGTATTTTTGTATCTCATACAGTATCTTGTTTTTACATGTTTTATTTGGATTTTTTGATTGATTTCTCTTATTGTAACATTGTCTTGCATTTTTGCATCGAATCCATTAAATTTTTTTATGTCTTTTATCTTGCATATTCTATTGTTGCATCTCTTGTCTTGATTAGACATGTTGTTTGTTTGGGTTTTTGGACTGATTTTTCTTATTTTAATATTGTCTTTTTGAATTTTTGAATCTTCAACCATATGTTAACAGGTTGGGTGTTGAATTTCTATGCTTATTATCTCATTTCAACATCTTGCATATTGTAATTTTGCATCTTCTGTCTTGTTTTAACATCTTGGATTTTACACTTTTTTTTTCATTTAACGTATTCTGTTAAATGAGGAATAATAATTTTTTGTGAAGGTTCATACTATTGATGTTTGTGGTCTAGCTCTTTGTACTATTGATAGTTATGTTCCTGGTCTAGTTCTTTGTACTACTGATAGTTATTTCCCTCATCTAGTTCTTTGTACTATTCATAGTTATGTTCCTGGTCTAGTTCTCTGACCTCTGATCTTTTGTAGTTGTGTGAAATATAACGGTCCTGTGTCAGCGGCAAATGAGAAGTGGGATCGTGTTGTTACATTACTGCATGAGGTCAGAGTTCATGTCCCGTCTTCTACCAACAGAAGATGTTGTTTTTTCAGCTCTAATACACATTCAACAAGTGCCGTTTTGCAGATTAGTTATGAGTGGACTCCTAAACTCATGTCATGTCATGGCTCAGTGATATGACAGACTGCAGGATTGTCCCCAGTGAAGGTTACATGTATTTACAAAGGAACATTCCACTATAAAACAACGTAAGTCAATGTATAGACCTCAGTCACACAGTGTCTATATCCGCAGCTTCTGTTGCACTAAATCATCATCATCATCATCATCATCATCATGCATTTCATAATATGCATGGTTGATAACCCTTGCCTAAATATACACTGAGCAATTGCTTTAAATGTTTCACTTCTGTATTTTGACATTTCCCACTGTTTGTCATGTTCTGACCTGAAATCACAAACCACAAAAAATAACTTAATGCACCTTTTTCATATTTTATGTTTTAATGTAACGTTAATGTTAGTAATATCAAAATAAAGAAAATTAACAATGAACCACTGTCTTCAGTATCTTGTAACATTTGTCCTGTTATATCCTTTATTAATTGTTTAAAACTGCAAATAATGGCCTGGTTCTTTCAATTTAGGACAGAAAGAAATAACTGACATTTATCACAGGAATTATTGATATCTCCTGATATTTCTGCTCAAAATTTCTGGCTCTGCTTATCCATATGTAGATGTGGTGTGACGTGCAGAGTAGATAGAGTAAAGGTCATTGTGATTTCCAGAGGTGTAATATGGGCAGATGTGCTGCAGCCCTGCAGTTCATACAGATGGTCAACTGCTGCCAAACCCTGAATAAATTATTCTGTACTAAGTTGACATATTCATAACAGCTCTATACACAAAGTCAGAGTAATGTCATCAGTTTAAGCTTTTCTCTGCTCCAGTATCACCACTATACTACTATTAGAAATCCACTATCACTTGACCTCTAATAACCGACAGTAATTGTGCAAATTTTCACAAACTTAATGTAGGTAAATTATTAGATACCTGCACAAATATGTCACATATTGTCTAAGTACCACTTTTTACAGGACACAAGTGTCAATGAATGCCTTCATCAAACCCTTGTCTTTGCTATGAATCCTTTTAAAATTCTCCCAGGAATCTCTGGGTTCCACATATTTTACTTTAAAAAGCCTCATTGTGCACTGCTTTAAGAGACCCTCCTAATGGAATAAGGCTCGTTTCTACCTCGGCATACACTCTAAAATGGTTATATCTCTTCCAAATGGAGTCACAGGACGCGAGCTAAAGTCCTTTTCTTGAGTCTGTGTTCGGTGAAGTAATAGGTTTGCAGTAAGCCCTCCAAACAAGGGTGGGATTAGGGCACATTGGTGACACCTGGGGTATTTATCTAAACTACAGTATGTATGTCTACACTGTCAGGAGAAAGAGTGACTTTCAAACATGCTTTACAAATATCCCTATTGTGTTTACATTTTTTTAAAAATTTCCCTACATCCTGATGGGATTCAGCTTCTCTTTGCTACAATGCTTCTAAGCTATTAGCGACAGTGGATCAGACTTCCTGATGTATTTACTTTAGGTTTTATTAGCACGGGTTTGTTTCCAGTATCAGACTTTGATTAACTGCCTCTGACAGGCAGTATAACTGGCTCATTAGAGAGCCCGGCACTTGTATCCTTTGCCGGTCAACAATGCTGCGAGTGTGAATGTGTTTGTTTGTTTGCAGATCTGTGTGCTGGCGTCCATATGCTTCTACCCGTGTCTGCTTCGCCTTTGTGTATTTGCACTAATGGCCAGGAAATCAGCAGTTAGCATTAGCAGGCAGCTGGTTGCCCGCTTTCGCTGTTACCACTACCCTCAATTGCCGAACCACATGTAATTGGACAACCACATGTCAGGCTGTGATTTGCAGTATGAGCCTAATGATTGTGCAGCGTTAAATGTGATGAGAGCAGTAGTTGGCTGAAAGTGAAATGCAACTGCTAACTTCACCAGAGAGCGGAGGGTGAAAAGGGAGGAAAACTGTCTGTTTCGTGTTCCCAGAAGAGTATTCTGGCTCTTGTGGGGATTTGTCCCAGCTCTGCATGTTCCTAAACTTTGGCATCTCTACAGACTTTGCTCAAATAAAATAGTGCAGAAAGTTTGTACATTCTTTGTTCATGAATTCTCACATTGTTATAATAACTACAGTAAATACACAGACAGTCTTTTCTTCTTCATGGGTCAGTTACCCCTGAAAGACCTCAAACTATTTTTGCAGTGACTTCAAAATGTTTTTTTTTTTTTCTCAACATCAAACCTTTCCTTGGTAGTTTGTCATCCTTTGCTGTAATATTATCTTCTGCATTTTTTGTGAAAAGCAGGTATTTTCCTACATTTGATTTACCAACCACATGGATGTCCATAAAACCTCAGAGTAAATTTAAATCACAGGTAACTGAAGAAGAAGTGAGGGTAAAAACAAGCATCTACTTGTCAAATTACATGGATTTACACTGGTTACAGTGTTTCCAGGTTCACTATAGAGCCTCTGAATGTCCAAAAAAAGACACGTGATACTGAAAAGGTACTGAGAAGGTGAGAAACTGCATTTTACCTGAATAATTTAACTGCATTGGTAGGATTAGAGGATCAAAGGTTATTGAACATTTCAGATCAATAGATGCTTTTGGATTAGTCGTTAAGATCTTTGAGGATCAACATTTTCTGGTTAATTTAAGGGTTAACATTAGGGTTATATTTGAGCCATGTTCAATCACTTAACATCCACATTTTTCATGGTATTTTTTCCCCTATTCGACATACTCAAGTACATACGAGTATAATGTATCATGGCCTTACAGATGACCTGTAGGGCCCTGCTGGCAAATTGGAATGAATTCTACTTTAGTGCTCATAAAAGTACTCATTCTGTCAATTATGGACAATCTAAGCTTTCTGATGATATGTAGCGTGATTAGAGTGGTGTAAGTAATATGATCATAACTTAATAAGCATCATGGGGGTCTAAAACCCGCCTTAGAGGGGTTGTTGGCGACCAGGTGGATATTATGTGGTCCAGATTAGTCCTGATGAATTTGGACTTATTGCTATCATTATATGCTAAACATATGGTTCCAGCTCATGATTGTGATTCTCAGGTCTTCTCTCTAAACAGTGGTAATATTCTATAAACACATGCCTCTGAATGGACTACATCAGATCAGCCATCAGCAGATTTTGTTATGAATGTGGATTTACTCGGTGGATGAGTGATGAGCAATGGATGGAATATAGGAGGAGAACAAAAATAAAGATCAGAGAAATGCTGATATTACTGGTAGAGAAGCTGAAGGGCTGGTAAAGTCATGATTGTTACAGAGACTGTGGCCTGTTCACTGTTTCCAAGAAAACTGTGCAAAACTCTGTGATGTGGACTACAGGCGCAAATATAAACCATCAAACTGCAGTAAGAAACGAGTCTAGGACCCAATCCCGATTCACCCCTTGGCATTCTTGTGAAGGGGTAGGGGTGTCCTGATTCTCGATGAGTCAGAGGTGAAGGGCTAAAGTGCAGGGCTGTTTAGCCCTTGAAACTGAGATTTTTCAGGACCACACTATAAACGGAGGGATATGAGAAATCTCCCATAACTAATAATGTTCAAATCATTGGCATTATGGAGGTAATAAACAGAACAAAAAAAGTGCGGCAGTGTGATGAAACAAACACACAAATGTACGTATTTTCTTCCTAAACAACTTAATCATTTGATTGACCGTTTAATGCCATTTTAATATGTTATAGATCGCATTTCTGTGATTTGCAGTTGATAGCCACAAAAAGATGACCAAAGCCCATGCAACAGTGATGGTTACTGCTGCTAATGCCATGGTGAATACTTTTGGAAACAAAATCGTTGTATCTATTTATAGCGGCATCGATGACTGCTGATGACATAACAGGTCATGAGGGGTTGACTCATTTCATAGGGGAATGTTTCAACCCCTACCCCTTGCAACTCCGATTCAAGGGGCAGTGCCAAGTACAAGGGCCAAAGGGATAAGGGGGAGGGCTAAGGGGTGAATTGGGATTGGGCCTAAGACTATATTCTTCTTTCTGGCATTGGGAAACAAAACACACCTTTCCAGAGTCAAACACACTAGTACCAGTAAAGAGAAAAACTGACTGAATTTTACTTCCACAACTGCGGAATTAGAGATAGTTCCCAGATAAATGCTAAAAACAATTCCCAAAGCTTAATATATTAGAGCTTCCTTTTAATGATACAGGCTGTGGCGCTCTGCCAGTCTATTTTGTGCCACCACGGTCTTAAAATGAACTGACAATATTGTGGTGAGTTTTATGTATCTATGTTGCCAATGATGTGAATTAATTTCAGGACAAACTTGGAGCTCAGTGTTAACATTCCAATACACAGTGATGAAAATGAAGCTAACCTCACAATCTCCCTTTTACAAGATATGCACATTTGCGTGCATGCCTGTGTGCAAAATGTACAACTGTGCCAGACCTGGAACCAGCAACAACTGAGCCAGACTATGAAACTACATGAGCCACAGCTGCAAAAGAGATAAGCTGAGTATGAATGTTAACGGCAATGTTACTGTCATTTGCTGTTTAATTGTTAACTAATTCATTCATTCTAATTAACTGCTTAGTCCTCTGGAGGTTCATGGGGGCCTGGAGTCTATCCCAGCTTGCATCAGGTGAAGACAGGGTACACCCTGGATGTGTCACTAGTTCATCACAGTTCTGATATTTACAGACAAGAAACCATTCACTGTACAGTAGCAGAAAACCTTTAGTTTTACCCTGAACTGAGCAGCTCCTCAATAGTTAGCAAACAAACATGGTAGGATTACTAATGCTTAACTGTTTTTAGCTTTTAACTGCCTCTTATTCTTGTTTTCATTTCTTTCTTTCTGCCACTCAGGTTTAAAAAGTGTGTGCTATACCAGGTTCAAAGGTGCTAGCAGGCAGTTTGGGTTGCTGCCAGGGTTTCACAATTTGTGCAGGGGGAACAACCAGATTGGGCTTCAAGGTTTTTCAGACCTGGGACAGCAGGGTTAACCTGCTGTTCAGATAGAAGCTGTTAACAACCAGTTGAGCTTCTGGGATTCTTCGAGTCCCCGGGGGTGCAAGCAGCAAATTGCGCTCATCACGAGGCAGGTAACCCTAGGGGCGGTGGTTTCTGCCGGAGTGGAGCATCTTTTCTGCACTTTTCTTTTGTTTAATGCTTTATTCTGCCATTGTCCTATGTGATTTTATGTATTTCTATGCCTTCGTAAGCACTTTGAATTGCCTTATGTATGAATAGTGCTAGTGAAAATACAGACATTATTTCCACAGGTTTCCAAACTAAGTAACTGAGGCAACAGGTGTGGTCTGTGTGACTGTTTCATAAAGTTACAGAAACTGGTTTGTGGTCACTTTGATTCACTGATTATGAGAACCATAATCACCTCGATGGATGGGTGGGAAAGAATTTACCGGAAAGGAGCTGATAAATGTTGTAAAACTTCTATTTTAACTGGATGGATGGATGGATGGATGGATGGATGGATGGATGGATGGATGGATGGATGGATAGATAGATAGATAGATAGATAGATAGATAGATAGATAGATAGATAGATAGATAGATAGATAGATAGATAGATAGATAGATAGATAGTCTAAAATCTCTCTAAAAGTCTATAAAATAGTTGGAGCAGTGGATTTGTAGTGTCAGTGGGTGTTTGACATCCTTTATGAGAGTTCAGGAGTCTTATGGCTTGAAGGATGAAACTGTCGCAGAATCTGGATGATCAGCTCCTTACATTGTAAAACCTCCTACCCGTGTTAGGAAACCCTAGTATTTGGGTAATATGCACATATTTTTTTGCTTATGTGAAGTTTGTGTTGGAGTTTTTTTGTTTCTGGGTGCATGTTGTTTTGTTCCCAGTTACCTAACTCAGTTCCTAAGCTAACGACTGTTTCTGTTTCCTGCTGCAGCTTTAACTGCAGAGCATCACAAATACTCGTTAAATGCCTGGGAAACAAAATACAAGTGGGTCCAATGACAGGCGTAGGAGGAGTAGATACACAGATACATATTTCTGTTTATTTCTTATTTCACCTTCTGTGACGAGTTCATCTTCCCCTGTTAGAATCCAGCGTGTCTCAGTATGCAGGATAACTGGCTTGAGCCTTCAGACATAATGCCTGCATGGTAGATAAAAACACATTTCCCTGTAGCTATCTCCCTGAAATCTGCAAACCCCTTTGTTGTCATACCTTTGTCAATTAAAGGTTATGCACACAAGGAAACACACAATTGAACAGAGTTGATAATTTCATCCTTCATATGTCCTTCATACCTTCATGCCTTTTATTCTTCTTTGCCAAGCTAATGATAGCAACAATTTCTCCATTTTAGAATCTGCTTTTCAAGGCCTCTGGACAATTTTCTTCAGAAAATTGACCATCGTTGTATGCACATGGACAAATTTCTGTATGTGTCTGAATTGATGAATAAGTGACAAAGGTGAGCAAGTCTTTTGTGCAGCAGCTCCAGGCCTATTTCACATCTCAGAATACCAAAACACCTCAGCATTCTCACTGTGAAACACACTGGGCTATTATTCATCGTCTGCCTTAGATAGCTTTTCCTATTTGACCTGGGTAACAATGAGCACCAAGCTGTACTCCAGCTTAACCTGCCAGACATTCAGAAGAAATTATTCTGCTGCATCTTTTGACCTTTTTGTTTGGCTCTTGCCAGAAAATCTCTTGGTCTTAAGCCAACAGACAGAGTGGAGGTTTTTATTCTCTACCAAAGTGGCTGATTTGTGATTTATGCAGCCTGAGTCCTGGTCTTATTTCTGGAGCTGAGGCTTGAAGGGGGAGGCTGCAAGAGGAGCCTTAATCAAGAGCTCATTAGTTAACTGGTGCTGAACATAGAGAACATATACAACCACATGTCTCTCAATTAAGCAGAACAGCAAACATTTGGAGTGTGGGCCCTTGAGAATATGACCCTTCCTGATGTTCGATACAAGGATAAGCTGCAGTTGTTGCTCTGTCTAAAAAAGTGGAACAAAAAGTATGATGCATGTCAGGTTTACTCCCTTAAGCATTGACCGCTCAATCGTAAACACATTGTTTGTACCCCACTACCTCTGCAGCACCACTGAGTTTGGTTCACAGTTGGCTTTGGTTACTATGACGACAGAAGTAGCTCTCGCCGGGGGCAGGAGGGTCTGTTTCAGACTGAGGCAGACGGAGAAAGAGAGGAGTGTGACAGTGATTAATGTCCTAGCAGAAACAGAGACAGTTGACTCTCAGGGCCTCCTCGATGCCAACAAGGCTTTAAGAAGCATGATGTCCCCCAAAACCATTTGTACAAGAACGAGAAGATGTTTAATCACCATCATCTTAATTATTTATTATACAAAAATCTTTTACTTTTCAACTTGGAGGATGAAATGCCGCACTAATGTGTAATGTTTGATTAAAGAAAGAGGGAAATGAAATTCACCTGTGAGTCTCCTGAAAAACAGTCTTTGGTCTCCAGCTGATAAATGGAGAAACATTTTTCCCCACCCCGTCTTCTATTGGACCTTTATTCTGAAACATCAAACAAGGTGGCCTTGAACAGGTTACTCAGATTGAGAGGCAATGCAGGGTCTCGTACTGCACTGGTTGCTGGGTATTCTGTTAACAAGAAGTGAAGTGATGGAAGGCCGGAGGCCAATGTCTGCACGATACAGATAAGCAGTCAACCATGCACCTGATTCAACTGCCCCCCAACAAGAAACACTGCATCTGAAAATTTGACCGGCAGGGTTTGTGGGATGGAAAGCACAGCACAGATTTTAGAAATATCAATGTTGGCATCGTTTAGACAATAGTACATCTGTACTTGGTTATAGATGTCTGTTTCCATCACCAAGGTAGATGGAATCCATGTTTCAGTGCTTTGCAAAGGATCTGATACATGAAATCTACATGGAAAGGAACTACTCATACAATACATTACTTCTCACCCAAGCCAAAAAGAATATGATGATGTGCAATTCAGTATGATAGTTTAGAATAGTTAGAGGTTTTTATTTTTTGTGTGGTCTTCTTAAGATGGACAGCAAATCCTGGCTTTTAATTTAAAAAATTAAATATGTCTTGCACTGGTTTAGCTGAATGGTGATATGCAATAGGAGACAAGCTATTTTTATGAGGTGTGTTAAGATAAAAGCCAAGTAAAACAAGATCAAACAAAACACTCACAGTGTTTATTTATCATCTATTTTAACATGATATCCGATGAAGGAAATTTATTTGGTTATTTAAGAAGGGGTAGGACCAGATAAGCTTTTGCTTCTTTCTGTCCCTTCTCAAACTATGTATTATGAGTTGATATATATGTACATTTTAGGTGGCTTAATTTTTTATTTATTTTCTTTTATTGTGCTTGTATTTATCTGTTTGCTTTTTAATGTGGACCATGAGTCTCTATCTATCTATCTATCTATCTATCTATCTATCTATCTATCTATCTATCTATCTATCTATCTATCTATCTATCTATCTATCTATCTATCTATCTATCTGTGTTAAATTTATTATATTTTGTTACTTTTTCTTTGATTAATGACCGTTGATAGGTGCATATGTAATTGATATCTTGCTTTTATTGTTTTTTTTGTTTTTTGTTTTTTTTTACTTCAAAGTTTGAGACAAATAAATTAAACTAAACTAAAAAGCACATTAAACAAACTCCTGCAAGTTGAAGTGGTTTACAGTATGGAACTTTGAGAACTTAGGACTTTAAGCAGGCTTAATTTGCAATTTTTAGAACTTGAGAATTACTTGACTATCACTGGTGAAAGATTCATCTTGACATAGACTTGGTATCCCCATGACTTGACTTGACTCGCAGTTGATGATGTGACAAGTAGTCCTGTTCAGAATGATATTGAGTAATCACTTGATTTTTGGAACATGGTTGGTTGATTTCTATGTGTGTCTGATTGAAAACAAGGCTTATAGAAGGAATGAAGGATGTATTAAACTATTAGCAATATGCTAATCATTAAGCATCATTACTACCAGTATTAGTTGAGTATTAGTTGGAATACATTTTAATGATTTGTTGTACTAGTAACAACAACATTGGCAGACTGTTATTAATATTATGTTGACTAAAGTACAAATCCTTCACATTAGTGCTGAAGTACTCTCCTGTAACAAAAACAATGAAATCAAATCAATTACTGCACATTCCACTACTGTCAGTAACGACAGTTTTTTAGTCTACTATTCAGTTTTTCATCTTTGAGGTAATATTTTATTGTGTGGCTCCTATTTTCACTTTGAAGTAGTCTATTTTTTAATTTCAGAGCACCCAGTGCTTTTGTTTTTCAGGGGTGGATTGTAATCGATGTCTCAACCTTTCATGGAGAACAGATTGTCAGAAGTTCATTGGACTTGAACTGAACAAATACGACTCAACTTCATTTTACACATAAACTTTACAGTTAAGACTCAAGACTTGTTTGTTGCTTAAATTAACTTAAAGCTTCTTAGGAAAAGCCCAGAATGGACAAAACAATCACTGCGTAAATGAGGGACTGTTTTTTTTTTTTTTTGCAACTACTGTAGATGTGTATGAGGTATGGGGTTTAAATCTGCAACTTCAAAGCTAGATGTCTCTGAATATCACAGATTGAACCTTGAAATGACCCATGATGCTCTATAAATGTCCAGTTTATAATGAAAATATGTCTGGCAGAGAGACAGAGGGAGAACAGTTGAGAAAAGAGTGTCAATTTGTACTTTATATTTGCAGTGCAATCATTTATTACATCTTACGTAGCACAATTTGCGATATGTCTAGTATATTCGATATGTTACCCAGCCCTAGTCCAAACACTGGTTTCTCTATTACTGCAACTCAGCAAGCATCTCCTTTCTGCTGTTTCTTTTTGACTTATATGAAAACACTTGGCCCTTTTACAAGTCTTTTCACAAGTCTTTTGTATTGTAAAAATAAATAGTCTATGGAAAAAAATAAAACCACGCCATAAACCGGTCCCCCTTTCCTGTTCTTTGGCCTGTTTCACTTTCATAGCATGTCTCAGCCTCCTCCATTTGTAATTAATAAAAGCACAGGGACTCAAACAGTAGTTCTATATAAATAAATGTATGCAGACCACACTTTGTACTGGGTGCTTGAACCTTTATGCCAATGCACCAATGCAAATCTCACATCCCTACTCCTTATATTGCATTCACTTTGAAATAACCTAACAATCTCACAGCTTTACCACAGTACCAGTTTCTCTTTTATGTCTTCCACCTGGATCTCAAGGTCCATTAGAGCTCCTTTTGAGGATCTCACTCTCTGCCTGAGTTTTTACACTCTGCCAGAATTTTCCCTCCCCAGCTTCTTTATTCTTTTGCTGCTCAATAACAGCAGCAGAATTGCAACTGAAAGAAACCTCTGTCACACTGCTATAGTACATCATATGCATGTGTGAGCCTTAAAGCCCAAAAAAAATGACCCTCTGCCTCTTCAGCAACCCCTACACCTGCACCCCCCCACCCAACACTTCCAAACAATCTTTACTCTCTGTGGCCTGACTTTCTGCTCCCTGTCGATAGCGGTGCAGAGGAGTTCAGAGCAGCCAAACTGTGCAAACGCCAGCGTAGAGAAGTCTAAGAGGACACATAAACGCATTCCTCTGTATATTCGTCCAAACACAGGAGGTAACATTACCTTGTCATTTTTCCACACCTTCCACTGAACTCACTGGAAATGTGTGAGCTCCCTTTCTTTCATATTTGCCTTTGCAAAATGCTCAAGGACCACAGCGGAAGGAAGTGGAGCACTCTCTAGACGCTATGTAAATCAACTGCTGGATGTTTGATGGCAGAGTAAATGTCTGCCCCCGTTCACAGCAGATTGCTCTTGCTAGTCTTGGCCAGCAGCCCCATTCATCACCCACCACTTTTGTCAAGCCCTTTTAAAACTGTGGCTGAGCTCTCAATAGCAGTCTCTTGAGCCTACAGTGTTTTTCAGAATGACAAATACTGTATAGTAATGCTAACAATAACCATCTGGATACAGTGCAGGGAACACCTAGCAAATATGATGTTAAATTAGTTTTAGTTTTTAAATTTAGTTTCAGAATTGTTGAACCACATAATGGAAATAAGTGACTTTTTCCTCTGCACCGTCACTTATTAATCTTACAAAATTATCACAGTAACATAGTTAGTAACACAATCCATCATCCATTGGTTTATGGACTGTTTCAGTGCCTCATCTTTGGCTGTTCAGTGTGGCCATTGGTGTCTGTGTTTGGACAGGAGCATGGAGGTGGGAAGAAAGGGGTGAAATTTGTCAAGCTAACACTATCAGTGACTTAATAAAGAATAGGGAAGCCGTTTACATGTAGTTTAAAGAGGCTGTTCTGTGCTGGAAGCCAATCATCAAGTGGCTTTTGCTCATTCCATTTCTAGGCTAATTGTGTTGAATGTTGTACACTGATGCAAACAAGATAGACAAACAAGACAAAGGCCTTCATCCATCATAACAGAATTTACACCTCTGTCTCCACAGTGGACTTGAGTCAGTTTTCCTGTCGAAGTCCTTCACTGTTCCATATTACATGTGTTTCAATCAACTCTGCAGTTGTAGTTGCAGGTTCCACCAAGAAGAATGTAAAATTACTTTGTAACGTAGTGCTTCAAATAGTTTTCCATTTTACTGAGCTGTAAGATAGGTATTTAGCTAACTAGTTTTACATTAACTCTCCCATGACCCCTCACAGATGGCTTTAACCCAGTGTTTTTCAACCTTGAGGCCATGACCCCACACAGGGTTGCCTGAAATTTCTAGTAACTGATAAAAATGTAAAAAAAAAAAAAAAAAAAAAAAAAAAAAAAAAAATCCTATTATCAAATATATTTAATGATACAATATATATTTCATTAAAATGAAAACATCACACATTTTTCCAAATAAAAATCAAATTCTAATAAAATGCAGGATATAATATTTGAGAGGGCACATCTTGATTGTCCCGATCATGTGACCACATGCGTTACTACGCTAGCCCGGACACAGTCGCAGTCAGAAAACTGGACCGAACAGAGAATGGAAAGATTTCTTCACCTGCCTGGCCCTGCTAAGACATCTCCAAGAAAAAAATGTCTCCGTTTTGAATTTCTGGGGTAACCAGAAATTTGTGATGTTAAAGGGGGGTTGTGAGTCAAAAAAGGTTGCTTTAATCCCTTGCACTCCCACAGCTACACCCCTTTCATTGAAATATGTTTTTGTTTCCAAAAAGACAACATGATATCAGTCAAATTATAAACTATTGGCCTCAAAACAGCAGGTCAGAAACCAGTTGGTGATGTCATGGTTCCTCCGTCCACTCATTATATAAGAGCTGTGTCTAAAACATGAGTGGGAGTGGGCTGGTGGCAATACTAAATTATTCCTGTATCATCCATGAAAAGACTTCGTTATTGTTTTAGATGGAAAACAGTGACAGAGTGGTCTGCTTGGACTATGTGGCTAATGCCACCAACACTATGCAGCCTTTTTTGTAACATTTATTTGTCATACGTTTGCTTTTAATTTGCTTCAACATTTTATGGAAACACAGCCAGCATTTCTTTTCTACTCATCTGCAGCCACAACAGTACAAAACACTTGCTGTCATTACCTTTATAAATGGGCAAATCCAGTTTCATGGGCAAATCCAAATCTTCAAAAGTGAGCCTTTAAAACTGCTGGTATAACATTCAGCTCATTTTAACAGGTCAGTCACAAAAATATTCACAGCTGTCATGAAAGGAGCCATTGGTTATAAACACAAGAAAGATTTTTGTACCAGGCTGTAACATTTTAGAACCAGCCTCAAGTGGCCATATTATGAACTACAGGTTTTGGCACTCTCCATTGGCTTCATTTTTCAGCTCTGGAAGTTGCCGGTTACCTTTGAATAATAAATGAGTATCAGCATTTGTAGACCTGATTTAGTCTTTAGCTGCTTCCTCTCTCTTTACCACTGGCAAATAAAACCTTTGCAAAGCGGCAAAGACCCCTCTTCACAATAAAAGTAGCCGATCAGTCAGTCATTCACATAAAATATTTATTAGTGGAGCTTTAAAATGTTTCAGTCTTTTTTCTGGTCGGCATTTGCACAAGAGATGGCTGCCTTTAATGAGGATTTTAAGTACTACGGCCAAAAAGGTTTTCCGTGTCCATTCAGTGTCCTTGGAGTCTATCACATAACTTGGTAAATTCAGAGATCTGACCTCTTTGCTTCCTCTGAGAGGGACGTATTTGCATTTAACCTGCATGCCTTTCTTTACTTCATACTCCAACACCAAAGCAGTCCAGTCTGCTCGTGACCACAAGGACTGATGAATGGCTCGAGATGAATAATTGCGTCACAGCACTGTGACAGCATTTGCAATTACAGAGGCCATACAAGCAGGTACGTGTGTGTGTTCTTCAGACTTATGCTGCCATCTCTTTTTTCTGCAGCATCTTGGTTTCGCTTTTCATTTCACTGGAAAACATCAAAATCTTACCAAGTGTATTTTTCTCATTTCTAGTCAAAATATGTCATCACACTTACACTAAGACATAATCACCTAAAGCAGTGGTTCCCAACATTTTTTGGCTTGTGACCCCATTTTAACATCACCCCAGACATTCAAAACGGAAACATTTTTTTCTTGGAGATGTCTTTGCAAGGTCAGACGGGTGAAAAAATCTTGCCATTCTCTGTTTGGTCCAGTTTCGACTGTGTCTGGGCAGGTTAAAGCGTAGTAACGCATGCAGTTACATGATTGGGTCAATCAAGATATGCCCTCTCAGATGTTATATCCTGCATTGTGTTTGAACTTGATTTTTATTAGGAAAAATGTGTGGTGTTTTAATTTCAATGAAATATGTAATGAATCATTAAAAAATATTTTCTATTAGTATTTTATTTACTTTTTTTTTTTTTTTTTTTAAATCAATTACTAGAAATTTCAGTTGACCCCATGTGAATTTCTGGCGACCCCAAGTGGGGTCCCGACCTCATGGTTGGAAAACACTGACCAAAAGAGTAACTTTTCAGTGAGATATAAGGACTTATTTTTAGACAATAGATGTTGGAAATCTTATTTCAAGAAATCTTACCAAGATAATTTTCACTTGTTCCATTGGCAGATTTTTTTTGCTTGAATTAAGCGGGAAAAAAAATCTTGAATTAGGCAAAAAAAAAAAAAAAAAAAATCTGCCAATGGAAGAAGTGAAAATTATCTTGATAAGATTTCTTGAAATACGATTTCCAAGATCTGTTGTCAAAAAGTAAGTTCTTATATCTCACTGAAAAGTTACTCTTTAGGTGATTATATCTTAGTTTAAGTGTGATGACACATTTTGACTAGAAATGAGAAAAAAAACACCTGGTAAGATTTAGATTTTTGCAGTGTTGACCTTCAGTGACTTATGACGCCCTCTGGGAACAGTGAGAAGACAACAGATAGACACTCAGATAACAGCTCTCCTAAGCAGTTATAGGAATGACTACTGCGGGTTCTTTTTTAAACTAAATACTTTAATGTCAGGCCAGGGCTCAGACACAAGGCTGGCACAACTCAAAGACTGTTATTACATGCAGATGTCTCATTTCAAGTGCAGAAAAAGCCCTCTGTTTTGACCTGCAGGAATAAATGGATGTAGTGCTTAGTGTTTGCAGTATGCATGGGTGTTGACATTTAACCTGTGGTTCCACCACAGCAGGTTGAGACTCGGGTCATGAGGCTCAAATGAAAATTGACTACATTAATTTTTTTTTTTTTTTTGAGGAGGTTTAATGTCAAAGGTTGAAAAACATCTGAGGGGTTCTCTTTGGATGTGTTTGTCTCTCTCTGGATGTCTTGGATAGTAAATATTCAGTGTTCAATTCTTCTTTGACATCACAGGGCAAGAATTCTAATAAGTTACAGGGGTGACACTGAAGCATCATGTTAGTTCCTATAACTGTGATGTTTTGGACATAATTTCACAGTGACAAGATGGCATTATATTGGCATTATATTGTTTATCTTTATATTTACAGTTTGCTGCAAAAGGAGGGTGTATATTTTCAAATGTAGCTACTTTTTTGCTCTGATTTCCACCACTAGGTTGTAGGAAATGTGGTTTTTTTCTTCTTCTTTTTTCAGTCTTTTATTGTTGAGTAATCCATTTTAAAATCTCTCTGAATAATAGGGCTGTCTTGAATTCCATTTAAGGCTCAGGGGCTTTGCCAGTATCAACATTGAATATTTAAAACTTTGTCAAAAGAAATCATTAACATTACAGTGAAAAGTAATGCAGCACTGCAGTAAATTAACTGGCAGTGGCATGGACTTCACAATTCAACTTAGAGATGATAAACAAAATATAGAACAACCTAATCTGACCAAATGAGCACCACAGTTCAACTCATGACCATAACTCAAGTATACATAGACTGAGACATCTTCGACATGTCAAGTGGGACCCAGACATTGATTATCTGCAAATGAATGTGATCAAAACATGTTTTACATTTGACATCATGACTGTTTACTGTTGTGACACCTAAAGGGAAAGGCTGAAAGTAGTAGATACAGGATAATTCTCCTGTCAGTACTCTTGACTGCTCCTAAAGGCCCTGTCATACCTTAACGATTTAGGCAGTGTATGCTGACATATCAAAATTTCTCCAAAACACTGGCATAAGGTGAACTTTCAATATTTGTTCTTTTTTTTTTTTTCATTAAAAATTTTTTTGGACGTATATGTAGCTTACATTGAACATTTCAATAACTTACAGATAACTTATACTAATGAAAGGTCAGCGTGTTGTCCGTGTTGCAACTGCTGCAGTGTCAAATCGGTCATGCTGATGTTGGAGGACAGCTAGTAAGTATTCTGGTGCCGGATCCTCCATCTCTCTGAGTCTTGAGGAGTATTGACGGGTTCCTCCTATCAACCCCATTTTTATATAGTCTACCTGGAACTGCATATGGCTTTTTCATCCCTCTGTTGCAGCTCCCTGTGTCTTTGCAAAATTAATAATGAGTATTAAAGTTAAATTTTTAATGTAATAATTTAATGTATTTCTAAATTTGAAAATTATGGTGATATTAGGTATTACATGTATTATCTCCTGCTCCAGTCGCTGTCCAGAAGGGAGGTACTGAAACGCTTGGCCAAATGTCTGGAAGAGATGAAAAGCTGTCGTCAAATATGTGTATATATGTCAATATGCATTGGAGATAAGTTCAATATAAGTTACACATACAGTAGGTTCAAAGCATGTTACTCAAAGGTTAGGAGTAAATTTTGGATTCACTAGACACTATCTCGATGTATTTTGACAAGTAACATGAGTGAATGTGTGTCACGGTGACATAACTTACCTACAAGTTATGGCCCATGTAAGAGACATATGCTGGCATACAATGAAGAATTTTGTGCATACTCAAAATCTCTCAGTGACCTCGACCTATACCAGTGTGCTCTTAACTTATGCAAAACTTAACCATAACTTATTCTACATAAAACAGTGTATTTGTCAAATTTGTCATACGTCTGTACACAGTGTCTAAATCGTCAAGATGTTACAGGGCCTGTGCGATGTGCTAATGCTAATGCTAGGTGCTGTGAGTGTATTAGAATGGATAAAAAGCAGAGATGACATTTCCCTGCGGGGGTAATAAAGTGAGTTAACCCTTAACCTTTTAATTAAGCATGCAGACACATTCATTAAATCCATGTGCAGGTCTATGCTGGCTCATATTGGGCAGCACAGGCCTGTGGTTTCTCTCCTCTTGTGGTCACTTCTCATAGCGTCACTTCTCTGGGGACACAGTGTTCAGAATATCCTGCTGCTCCCCTCAGCAGTCAGCCCCAGCCACCCCAGATGCCCCCCGCTGCTTCAACAGCCTGCCCCAGCTGGCATGACGCCCAGACACCCTCTGCGATTTACAAACCAGCGGTGTGATGGCGGCCGTGCCCACACGCCTCTGACTTTGCTGAAGACGTGCTCCCATTCAGGAAGGCAGCGCAAATGACAGAGTGCTGTTTGTGTTCTGCGGCGAGAGGGGATAAACAAGACATAAACCACGGGGCCACTGGTCGAGGACAGCCAATTTGTGGCGGTTAGACATGTGTTTATGTTAAGTGTCTTAGGTGTCCTGCCTTAGCCCTTCTCTTTTACTCTCTGGCGTTTTGATTGTGCTTTGATTTGTTTTTCTATCAAAAAGGTAACTGCAGGAGATCTAAATGACTGTTTTCCAGTGGGAGATTTCTGTTAGCATAGATCTCCTGTTGTATCTTAAATTTTTGGTGCTGGATTGACTTGTATGCCTTGGATTACTTTCATCGCACACTACAAACAGACTTTTATCATTATCTCAAGCAGCTAATGCATTTGGATTCTTGTCACAGCTGTAAGATCTGAAGAGGATTTTGTTTTGTAATTTCCAGGAGCTTGCACTGTAGGTGTTGCCGCAAAATGTAACAGCTATCATATTTGAATATTATGTTTATACACCAACTCACTTGTCATGATGAACTCAAACAGCCACTGTGATACCAACGTTTTTATGAATTTTTCAGTGGATGAATCATCCTAAGAGTCCCGTCTGTTATAAGAATAAAACTAAAATTCAGCTCAACGATGTAACTGGGATGAGTCTGAATTCATTATTAAAACTGAAATGTTTATATGGAATTATTCATCAGTCAGCACTGCAGACTGGCAGCCAGTCCATCTATGTTATCATAAGTGCTGCAGCTGCAAGATTGGGAATTATTTCATTTACTGGTGAAGCCTGAATGATGGCTCATGGATATTTTATAAAATAGTGGAAATCTGTGTGATCTGCTGCCAGGGTGAATGTCAGTTGTCTTACACACAAAAGAAAATTAGGGCTGTCAAAATTAATGATTTATCTGATTAAAAATTTTAACCCCATTAACCCATCTACAGCATAGAATGACTCTGAACATCTCTGGCAACACATTTTAGTCAGTTTTTCCAAGTAGAGTTAGCATCACGCATGCGCAAATGGGCAGTTGATCCGGTAGTGACAGGCAGCAGAACCAACCTATACAGATGGAAGACACTAAACAGCACGTTGTCCGTCTGGATGGAAATATGAGGACAAAAAAAACCCAAGATGGAACAGCTGACCAACATTAAGTATTATACATACTAGAGCTGCACAGTATATCATTTGAGCATCGACATCACAATGTACATGTGCGCAATAGTCACATCACAGGTCCTACAATGTAGGAGGCAAATGAAGTCAACATGTTCTCATCTAATTTCAACCTGGGTACCCGACACACACTGTACGCAGCAATCCACCAATCACAATCGCTCTTAATCAGTTTGGAGTGAGTCACTGGTAACAAATTGAAAAATGAGCAAGGAACAAAAGAAAATCACCGTAAATGAAGATTTGAAATTATTTTGGCTACAAGAAGGATGATACTGAAACATATGTTCTGTGTCAATAGTGCCTTAATGCACCTGTTGCCATAATAAGAGGTAACACAACTAATTAGTTTGACCATTTACGTCGGCACCACACAGCTATTATATACTCCTGAGTAGTTTTTCATATCGCAATATATATCGCTGGGCTAAAAAATTGCAATGTCAGTTTTTTCCAATATCATCCAACCCCAATACACACTCTGCAGGAAGGAGTTTTCTTTTCACCGAAGCACTTCTATCTTAAAATACCACATTTACGTGAAGAATACATTAATCAGGGATTCTGCTAGCACTTCAGCTAACATGTCGCTCAGCTTGCGACAAACATGCTAAGTACATATATATATTCGCTTCTTTCTTGAGTCTGTTTGCTCGTGCAAAATGAAACGTGATTAATATAGATTAAAAATGAATTATATTCAATCGTGATTAATCAAAATTAATCCACAAAAAAAAATTAATCGTTTGACAACACTAAAAAAATATTGTCAAGGTAAGAGGACTTACCAAACTGTTGCACGTTGTGTTGGCTGACTCTAAACAGTAACTTTAAATTGACTTAAATGTGCAATGAACAAGAAGTATAAAGATTTAAGAGAATCTGAGAATAGAAATGGAATATAATATTGTATTGTTTAGTTAGTTATAGGAACAGAGTTGCAGAACAACTACCTATATGTAACACTATTGCATAATCAAACTACGTATAAATGTAATTACAGTCCTTTACAGGTACTGAGAAAAGTATCTCATTAAAGCTGCAGGGACCAAGCACTTTTTTTCTTTTCTTTTCTTTTCTTTTTCACAGTGATTTTTTATTGAAGTTTTTACAGCAACAGTGTAGAAACATGTAATAGGAATTGTTTTTTAAAAGAGATACTTTTCTAAGCTCTTGTGTTTAGTCACGAACAGAGTACAGTCACATCTGATCTATCATCACAGCTTTCTGTCAGATATTTAATCCTCTTACTTTTTGGAAAACACGTCAACCAAAAGTGTCCAAAAGTCCATAGAAATGGGAAAACTTATTGTTTCCTCTCACATCACTTCAATTAAAATATGATGAAAGATGATTATTGAAGTTTTTGCCCAATGATGCCGGAAAACTCTCATGTACTGTAGCTTTAAACTTTGATTATAGATAATGTTGGTGAATATAAAGGGGTTACCTCTGAAGATATTCTATTTGGCTGTCAATGTATATGTAGCATATAACATTCGATCTGCTGCTTTGCATTATTTTCTTTTATTTTGGCAGATTTCCCAGACCAAATTTTTGTGCATGAAGGCATAAAAGGATTCTGTCTGTAAGTCCAGACTGGCTCCAGTCCTTTTACAGTTTTCACTGAAACTGTGAAAGTTGTTTTGATTGATTCTCTTGTTTGGATTTGCATCACCTTTGTCTCTTAATCAAATCAATGTCCATCACTGTAAGTGACTTGAGTCTGACTCTGACGGCTGTGACCAACAGGTTAATGCCGAGGCGAGTGGACATTTGGTCTTTTACTGCTGGAAATTGTACCTTTTCACTCTGAAGAACTGAGCTGTAACATTACTACACAATGTAAAGCTTGATTACAAGCACTGGAAATCCAGGTTGATGATTTTATTTATATCTATCTATCTATCTATCTATCTATCTATCTATCTATCTATCTATCTATCTATCTATCTATCTATCTATCTATCTATCTATCTATCTATCTATCTATCTATTTATAAACACACACACATATATATATATATATATATATATATATATATATATATATATATATATATATATATATATATATTAGGGATGCAAATTATCGATTAATTCATTAATCGTTAGTTGGTTGCCCTTATCGATCAATTAACGATTAATTGATATGTGGCGATTTTCCTGAAAACCTGAATTTCTTTTTCAATACGATACTATAAGAATAAAATAAGATACTATTAGAATAAAAGCTAAATATTGTTTATTGTGTAAATATTGTTTTGTTTCATTGGGGGGGGGGGTACTCGCACGTGTGCAGTATGGCCGGGGAATGCATGTTGGTTGGCAACCAAACGCAGGAGTGCGTCACTTTCCGTCCTACTCATAATACTGTGGGGGTACGGGGTGGTGCAGCCCGTGAAAGTGAAACTTTTCGCTCATTTATCCTTTCCCCACTTCCCGAAGCTTCGCAAAATGCATTACATACCTGTGGCCCAAATCAGGAGCCTGGAGGATGTTTTCAACTTCTGTCTCACTGACCGTGGACTAGATCAACCTGCAGGGAAAACGTTCCGATACTGACCCCGCATTTGCGTATTTATTCGGGGGTGCACCGTTCCCACAAACAGACGGGCCGGTCTGTGTTTCGCTCCACCATGTCCATAAAGAAATTGTAACTCATCAACGCCATGATCTGATGATCTGGTTTGATGACGGCTATCCCAGCTGCGGTGTCGCAGCGTGGAATAACCGGCAGCCTTCCGATGGGTGTGGACAGGTGGACAAGGACAATTAACTGAAAATTAATAATTTAATCGAGCAAATTCTTATCGACAGTTAATTGTTAGTCGATTAATTGTTTACATCCCTAATACATATATATATATATATATATATATATATATATATATATATATATATATATATATATATATATATATATATATATATATATATAGTCTGAAGGAGACACCGTCCAGGTGGCCGAGAAAAAGATATCAATAAATAAATAAATAAAAATAAATAAATAAATAAATAAGTAAGTAAATAAATAAACATGTCCCCCTGCTGTTGCGATTATAATATCAACACATCACCATAATATATCTGTTTAGTTTTTCTAACACATCTCTTATACAGGCTGATAAAACTGAAGAGTTGTTTTATATATGCATGTATACATACATATATATATATATATATATATATATATATATATATATATATATATATATATATATATATATATATATATATATATAAAACCCTAACCCACAAATGCTACGTATCGCCCCTCTAACCCATAGTTTTGAATGTTTTAATGCCATTCCTTTAACTAAACCTTAAATGCATGATAGACTAGCAGAGGTGGGACGTAACGAAGTATTAGTACTTAATTAGTGTACTTAAGTCAATTTTTTAGGTATCTGTACTTGAGTATTTATTTTTCTGGCAACTTTTTATTTTTACTGCCTACATTTTTGTATAAATATCTGTACTTTCTACTCCTTACATTCTCAAAATAGGCTCGTTACTTTTTCAAACTAAACAGATGTAATAGTAAAACACGTCGCTTCAGAGGGAAAATCAGTGTGGAGGAGAGAAGGAGCACAGGCTATGACCAGGGTCAGTATTAGAGTCCTGTACAGGGTCAGTACCAGAATCCTTTACGGGGTCAGTACCAGAGCCCTGCATGGGGTGAGTACCATGACCTGACCCATGATTAAACCCACTGTCTACACAGTAAGTCACTTTTAAGGGCTTTATTTTTGGCTAAAACACATGCTATCAATAAATCTCAAATATGTGCTTCTCAATGACACCTTTAACCAGATATAAACAGAAGTGACGCTCACTTCAAAATAAAACAAACCAACTGTGGATCAACCACAGTCAAACTAGATAATCATCATCATTGAATGTCCTGAAAATTATTGTTATCCATGAATCTTCTTTTATTTTTTCACTTCCTTGCCTGCTTATTTCTACCCGTGAAAATTATTATATGATTACATGATTCTCTATATGATTTTGCCTGGTTAAATAAGTATTGTTTCATTCATGGCAAAAAATGCAGTTTTACGTTTTACTTTTGTGCTTTATTACAATTGAGAAGTTGTACCTTTTTACTTTTACTTAAGTAAAGGAGTTGAATCAGTACTTCTACTTTTACGAGAGTATTTTTTCACCCACGTACCTGTACTTCTACTTAAGTACATAATGTGAGTACTTTTACCACCTCTGTAGACTGGTGCATTATCAGGAAACATCTGCCTGTTAAGTGAAAATTAAAATGTTTCATGGCTGTGGTTTGGCCCAGGAGGCAACATCAGATGTGTTAGTCACAAGTGCTGTCAGAGCCTCGAGGGAGTTGAGCACATTAGGAAAATATATTTATTTAAAAAAAAGGAGAAAAATGTCATCCAAATAGATAAAGTCATCTGTATCCTTTGTTCGAACCCAGGTGTTCAGCTTTGTGATAAGACTTTGACTTGGAAAAAGGCCAGAATAGTCCAGTGTCATGTTTCCCCTTTTCATAACGCACATAATCGTTTCAGC
Source organism: Sphaeramia orbicularis (assembly GCF_902148855.1). NCBI lineage: Eukaryota > Metazoa > Chordata > Actinopteri > Kurtiformes > Apogonidae > Sphaeramia > Sphaeramia orbicularis. The sequence goes on along the minus strand of NC_043977.1, from coordinate 46,609,936 downwards.
AGTGGAGACTAGTGATGACAACATCCCTCTGCTCATACTAGAAACCCAGTGGGCAAATATTATACATGGGAGTACAGGCTATTGTAACATGTAAAGTTGTGGTTTTGGATTTGTATTAAAAAGCCTTCTAAACAACAGTGGTGACTTTGTGATAAGTGAGACAGCTCAACTCTCGGTGCAGCCCAATGACCTCGCTGCTGTGAAATACTCTGGAGTGGGATGACCTGGCCTGGATCCAGCACTGTGTCCCTGCATCTGCTGACAACAGCCATTTGATACTGAAGATGGAGGACAGTAGGAGTCCTCTGTGCTACTGTATGGGTGCGTGTCTTTGTGTTTGTGTGTTCCTACCACTGTGATCTTGTGTGGCGTCTCCAGGGACACCCAGACAGCTGGCTGGCACAGGAAAGAGATGATGACTAAAAGACTTAAGAAACCCAGAGCCATCCTCCTCTTCCTCCAATGCCACTTTGCTGTTTCATCTTTGTCTCTCTTTGTGTGCCAGAAATAAAGAATCTGAAATGTCTCAGATTGACAAGAGTGGAAGGAGAATTCTCTGGCCAACGATAAAAGTGATATTTTCAGTCAGACATATTTGTAAGCGCTGAACTGTGCGTCGATGCAAAACATGCACTCTGAGTTTCATTTTTTAGTGATGGATATGTGGTTGGTTCTTTTTTATGTCTGAACAATCACATTCTTTCTGCAACTGAAAATGGTTCTTATCAAACATATCTCTCTATGAGCAGTGAATTGAGCCAAAATATCACAGGTGCACTTGAGAGGACTATTCAACATATGCTATCCTCTACACCAAGGAAAGCCAATACTTTGCTGGCACTGACAAAAAAGGGCCAAGACAGAGAACTGCAAACTTCAAAGCACAAAACCTTAACAATAAATGTGTGATCTGTGAAGCTTCTGTTTGGTTATTTGATCAGAATTTGCCATGGTTATATCCAGTGTTGTAGTCCAGGGTATATGGTGGTATACAGAGTATACCTACTTATTTTTCAGTCAGCATTGCATGTACCCACTTCTAAATCCCCCTGATGCACACCATTCAGTAGTATGTGAGCCAAATTCCACATGTGGATGGAGAAGCCATGACCTGCCCTACTCTGCCGCTAATTGGCTAGTACTCACTGCCTTCACAGATTGGTTAACTTTAGGCATGAGGACTGATGAGCCAATCAGAGGCAGAGTGGGGCGGGTCATGCCAACGAAACCATTGCTAACTAGCGCTGGCCACCTCTGGAACCTGACTGGCCACCTCAGGTGCCAGTGCCACTCCAGTTGATTGACAGGTCACTGCACATCTCATTGAAAGATTATTGGATTGATTGATTGATTATTGGAAATGCGAACAAGAAAGGCAGAATAAATGTCTTTCAAATGAGTGACACATATTGAGAGAACCTACTTTGATAGAATATGTAATTCTGAGGTAAGTTTTAAGGTGGTTTCAGATTGAGTCACTGTTTTAAACTACTGGCCATATGACTGCACATCTAGAGAAGAGATTTTGTCGCAAATAGTTAAACTATGCAAGTAGGCTAATGTTATGACAGGCTAACGTTATGAAATGCTAACGTCATGAAAGGCTAACGTTATGAAAGTCTGACGTTATCCTATGTTTGCCTCATGCTGAATACATTTACATTCATGCAGCTGCTTGTGACCAGTAATAGCTACAAACTGCTCCTGGTCAAGTCATGATGATTTTATAAGAGTGAGCAAAAACTACCGATGGACTTTTGGGTAAACTAAATAGAGTAGTCTGACATGTCACTGTTTCTAAATCGGCGTTTTTTTTTTTGAACTGCTTAAAAAAACAAAGGGGGCAAAAATTTAAAGTATGCTGACTTCTCCAGGGACCACAGCACCACTGGTTATATTACATTATTTGCCATTTTAGACTGTATTTCATTGAGGTTAAGACACCGTTTAACTTATTAAACCATTTCTACGACAGCAGCAGCAGGTGACCCCCCCCCTTGATTTCTGTACACAGTTCCATATATGTTGTTCAATCTTTAATCAAGTTGTATCAGAGTGTTCTTTAAGTGAGTATACATGAGCTCCATCTGGCTATGTTTATTCTGGGAAAACCAGATGATCCTTTGGAGGATAATGTATATCCATTGTGGTTACCTGAGTGTTATTGCCGTGAAGTTTAAGATATTGAAGAAGAATGGTCACTACAAGGATGAACGAACTTTCTTCCACGGTCCAAGGCTTTTCATTTTTGGGACTCGTTTGTCTTATGGGCTGGTGAAGTGCATCTTCTGGACTCAAAACAAAAACCGGAATGACATTTGTCTCTTTTTTACCAATGTCGATCTGCTGGTGAATTTACCTGTTCTCTATCGCATGAGAATATCTCTCCACTACATATAGAATATATGTTATGGGATTTACTGACATCCCCGCAGCTGACGTGAAAACTTCTTTAAGACACACCACGCCTACCGTGGCTTCCCCTGCGCCCTATAAATAGACCCAGCTGCGCAGGGAACAGCTGATTCTCTGATTTTCACTGCAGATCAGACAACGTGAGAGCGTGAAAGACAAAGAGGGAGACGAAGGGTGACTTTTTGTGCGATCCACATACCTTCGGGTAGAGAGCTGGTCTGTGTTAGACTCCTCTCAGGGTGAAAAGTTGCCTTTTTTGCTCCCTTCTATTTTCTTTGGAGAAGTTGAGCTGAGGGTACTGAGCGTACAGCTGGTCTGAGGAAGCGACAAAGTCGCGGGTGCAGCCAGCGTCCTCTCTCATATCTCCTCCTTTTTTCTTTTTAGCGTGGGGAAGTTGTCCATTAGGAGGATTGTGCCGTATAGGTGCAGCTGGCCGGAGATGCGACAAGTCGCGGGCACGGCCAGCATTTTCCTCCGGGACGGCTTTCTTGCCATTTAAAAAAAAAAAAAAAAAAGACGCTTCCTTGTATATTGTGTGTTGTGTCGGCAGTGGCACAACAGCGTCCCAAAGAAAAAGCTTCTCTCCCTATCCCCATTCCATGAGTCGATTTTTAGAAAAAAAAAAGGCAGACTCACAGGGAAACAAAGTTAAAGCTAACAAACTTAGCAAACAAAACGCCATAAACTTTTCCGGGTCACGTGACGGTGACGTCACGCAATGACGAGCCGGGAGAGTCCATTGTGCATGGGCTGTGGGGGGAGGATCCCCATAGATGATCCCCATGATTTATGTGTGTATTGCTTGGGAGAGGAACATGCATTGGCAGCAAGGGAGGATCCTGCTGCATGTATGAGTTGCTTTTGCATGTCAGCAAGGCAAAGGGAAGCACGTTGCCGGTTGTTTCAGAGACAAGGCACAATACGGGAGACCCCTACTGTAGGCCTACGGGCTGCCAAGCGGTTCAAGCCTATGGCTGTAGAAACTGGACAGGCTGGCATGGGCTCCAGTACCGGCCCCCTGACTGTGTATACAGTGGGGGGGGTGCGGTCTGTGTCCAGGTCTGGCCCAGCAGAGGTGGTACATTCTCCCCCAGGGCCCTCAGATGAGGAACGCCCCACATCCCCATTTATAGATGTGGAGGGGGATGATGAGGATGTTAACCTGTCTCCTTCGGAAGAGGAAGATAGGGTCGCGGCGGACCAGCAAGAGGAGGGGGAGCTCGATGAGAAGCGGTCTCCCCTCCTTCAAGGTCTTATTAGTAGAGCAGCAGCGGCTCTGGGTGTGGAACTGCCACCTTTACAAGGGCTGGGCCCGTCACGTTTTGATGATGATGAAGGGGGCTCTCAACCTTCAACACGCTTCTTGGTGCCCCTCCTCTCAGACTTTGAGGAGGTGGTCAGGAAGCAATTTGGGACCCCACAGGCAATGGGTCACTGGTCCGGGCTCTGTAGGGCCATGACTGCAGTTCACACTCCAGAGAGGATCGGCTGTGGGCCGCTACCCTCTGTGGATGCACCATTGGGCTCTGGTAGCTCCCTCACAGTCGGTTCTGGGGAAAGGGAAGAGCCAGAGCAAGAACTGCAAGGTGATGGACGGTTTGCTGGAGAAGATGCATGGGGCTATGGCAGTCCAGACAAAACTGGCCAACACGGTGGCCATATTGTCCCTGTATCAGCGGCACTTAGCCCAGCAGCTTTCAGAGGAGTCCGGGAGGCAGCTCATAGAGGAACTGCAACAGGTCTCCTCACTTCTCCCCAAGCTTATGAGAGAGCAAGGGGAGGCTGCTAGCAAGGCATTGTCAGGTTTCTGGCAAGCACGCCGCCATCTGTGGTTGTCGCAGTCCCAGTTGCATCCTGACGACAGGGCATGTCTACTCAGGCTGCCTGTAGAGCCGACAGCTATGTTTGGGCCACAGGCGACGGTGATGATCCACCAAGTGCAGGAGGCTCATCGTGCGGCTCGAGAGATGTCAAATGCCCTGAGGCAGACCACGGGCTGGCAAGAGGTGCGTCAGCCACAGCAGGTGCACCAACAACAGCATCAAGCTAGTCAGGCCCAGTCAGATCTGAGGGTCCAGCTGGAGGCAGGGCGGCGCAGCAGGAAAGGACGAAGAGGGCATGGGGGCAAAGCTCCCCAGGGCCCCAAGTCTCGGTCCTGATGCCATTTTTCCCCCTTTCCGCCCAAACCCTCAGGGGTCTCAGGTAGTATGGGAGTCCCTGGGGGTGGACCCCTGGGTTGTTTCAACAATGACTCAGGGGTATCGTCTTCAGTTTTTGAGCGCCCCCCCTGTGACTTCAGTACCTGCTTTTACCATCGTGGCAGATCACCAACACAGGGAGATCTTGTGCTCAGAGGTGTCCAGTCTCCTGGCCAAGAGGGCCATCAGAGGAGTGGGGCACGAAGACAGGCGGACAGGGTTCTATTCGCGTATTTTCTGATCCCAAACGCGATGGGACACTCCGGCCCGTTTTGGACCTCAGGGGCCTGAACAAGTTTCTACGGCCCCTGAAGTGCAAGATGTTGTCCATACCGCGGGTGAAGCAAGCAGTCCTTGTGGGACACTGGTTCGCAACAGTCGACCTCAAGGACGCATATTTCAAAATTCCAATATGGGAGGGCCACAGAAGATTCCTCAGGTTTGCCTTCAACGGCAAAATCTTCGAATTCTGTGTCCTCCCCTTTGGGATATCGCTGGCTCCCCGCTCGTTTACCAGATGCATGGATGCGACCCTAGGCCCTCTGCGGCAGCAGGGTCTCAGACTAATGAATTACCTGGACGATTGGCTTATATGTGCTCAGACAGAGGAGCAGTGTCGTTGCTGTGTCCAGATGTTGTTGATGCACATCCAGTATCCGGGTCTGCGCATCAACGACAAAGAGTGCAATCTGCAGCCATCTCAGGCCACCCAGTTCCTCGGTATGTGGCTAGATACCAGGACTGGGTTGGTGACATTGACTCCGGCCAGACAGGATTCCCTCAGGGAATGTCTGGAGCAGTTTCCGCTGGGGGCCAGGGTCACATGGAAGCTGTGTCTTCGCCTGTTAGGTCTCCTGACCGCTGCTGTCGGGTGGTGCCACAGGCTCTCCTGCACATGCGGCCAGCACCTCTGTGCTGGCCGCATGTGCAGGAGAGCCGCATGTACAGGCAGGGAGGCACAGGCTCTCTGCGCCTGAGCAGGTTGGCACAAAGACTGTGGACATGGGCATACAAGCAATTCCTGTCACTCAGGGCAATGCATGTGCCTGGTGTGGTGAATGTGGTGGCGGACCTCCTTTCCAGGAGGGGACCGCATCCAAGGAACTGGAGGCTCCACCCAGCAGTGGTGGAGGAGATCTGGCACCGCTTTGGAAGAGCGGTGGCTGACCTGTTTGCCTCGAAGGGGAATGCTCACTGCCCACTGTATTACTCCATCGAGAGAGATTTGCCTCCCCTGGGCTGCAATGCCATGGCGCACCAGTGGCCTCAGGGGCTGCTCTATGTTTTTCCCCCGTTCAGCCTCCTGCCAAACCTGCTAGGAGAGTTGCTGCCGCTTCCTTCCAGAGGATGCAGGGGTTATCCTCCATCCGAACCCAGCATTCTTACTTAAGGTGCTCACTGATTTTCACATAAGTCAATCAGTGGAACTGCGAGCCCTTAGGCCTTCTCAGGGGGCAGGCAGGGGTCCACAATGGTCAGCGCTGTGCCCGGTTAGGGCCCTCAAGATTTATATTCAATGGACAGCTGCATTCAGGAAAACTGATCAGCTGTTCGTCTGTTTCCAGCCTCAGCGTCGGGGAGAGCCGGTGTCTAAGGCTTGGCTTTCTCACTGGGTGGTGGAGGCTGTCCACTGAGCGTACAGTGAGACAGGTGAGCCGGCGCCAGAGGGAGTGAAAGCGCACTCTACACGAGGCGTATCCACCTCCTGGGCCTTGTGGCAGGGAGCTGCCCTCTCAGACGTGTGCGCAGCAGCCACATGGGCTACGCCAAATGCTTTTGCCAGATTTTATAGTTTGAATGTGGCCACCAGTACCTCCTTTGGGGAGCGTGTGCTGGGGGCCATGTCAACCTAAACATTGATTCACTGTGCCCCTGGCCAGTCGACCTCGGGCCTGGCCAGGGTGATGTCAAGATCCAAGTCAGTGGCCTTGCAGAGTGCGAGCCATCTGAGTGGCCTCTTCCTTGTACCCAGCCCCTGCGTCTGGCAGGGTTGGGTATGCAAGGATCACGTACAGCTGGTGGTGGCACATAGCGTCTTGCGGTGTCGCCACCTTATAGGCGTACGTTCTGTATATAGTTCTGTGGTGATTTTGTACACACTGTAAATTATGTGCACTCGGGGTGGTGACGTCTCATTCGATACTACCTCATGGGGTTGCTATTGGAGCGGTGTCTGCTCTGTCTCCTTGGGACCCTCACGGTGTGTCTTACAGAGCCCATAACATATATTCTATATGTAGTGGAGAGATATTCTCATGCGATAGAGAACGTTGGGTTACGGTGTAACCCTGGTTCTCTGAGAATAGAGAATATCTCTCCACATCGAGGCCGCTCGGGACCTGTTCAAATCAGAGTGAATCAGCTGTTCCCTGCGCAGCTGGGTCTATTTATAGGGCGCAGGGGAAGCCACGGTAGGCGTGGTGTGTCTTAAAGAAGTTTTCACGTCAGCTGCGGGGATGTCAGTAAATCCCATAACATATATTCTATATGTAGTGGAGAGATATTCTCTATTCTCAGAGAACCAGGGTTACACCGTAACCCAACGTTCATTACAAATAAATATACAATTAAAAAAACAAAAACGTATTAAACCATGTTGGCACTGTTCTTAACACTCATTTGTACGATTCCCATGATTACAATCCTGTCAGAAGTCTGTAATACTGCAAAACATGTACATCACAAGAAACTTGTTTAATATATATCACAGTGTTAAAGGGGTCATATTTTGCTAAACCCCCTTTTATTAATCTTTGGTACATTTATTTGTGTATTTGGGGAAAAAAACCTCCAGGTGCTGCAAAGCTATCTTTATATTTATTTTGGCAAAAATCGAGTGAATTTCTACAACCTGTTTTAATTCCCACTTAATTTGTTATGTCTATAACTAGTTACGTCATGACATTTGCACATATAAGGTCAAGACTTCTAATGAACATTTCTCCGAGTATGCCATAATTGTTTGTCAGCAGCAGCAGTTGCAGTCCATTCTGAAAATATGTACAAACCTCGAGCCAATTACCTAAAATGTTCAGTTGTTGGTTGAATGGGACAGAGCAGCACAGCCAACAACCAGGAGTGGGTGGGGTCATGTGCATTTAAAGGGCCAGCACTCAAAAGGACCATTACTTAGAAATAGGGTTCAAGATGGACCTGTGGAGTTGAATTAATGAAGAATTCAGACCCAAGCATAGCATTTACAGTTTATGTAGACAACAGGGAAATGTTTGAAAATGCATAATTCCATTTAAAAAAGCAAAATATCACTTCTTTAAAGCACAGAAAGTTAGCAATAAATGTCTGATCTGTGAAGTTACTATTTGCTTATTTGATCAGAATTTGCCAAGGTTATATTAAGATATTTGCCCACTGCAAATTATTTGGTTCTTATCAAGATAAAAAAACAAAAGAAAAAAAGATTTAGAAGTGTTAGATAATTTATCTTGTTTTAAGAGTTGATTTCTTACTTTAAGTGCGACATGCTTAGTTCTAGATTTAACAATCTTAATTCAAGAATCTTGTCAACTGAAATTATCTTGCTGCATGGACAGCAGTGGCAGGTGCTTATCTTTCAGAGAGGGGAATCTTATTGTCGGGTTACATCAAAAAAAAAAATTGTCAAGGTATTTAAGCGTAAATTTGGCCCTCCGTTCCTTTTAAAGAAAATGGTCAGTGATCTTATCGTACCAAGTAAACAAGAAAACGTTGAAATTATGTTAAACTGAAACAAGGAAGTACAATGAGTGTGTTTCATTTACAGTGCAAGAAATGAACAAACAATTTCGTAGTGGTTTCTCTCTCGGTTTCACAAGCAGAATGCGTGACGGTATTAAACTGAACTCTGCCAAGTGAAGGAGTATATCTCAAAATAGCTGTCAATCAAATGGGATTCAGCCTTTTGACTGATCCTCCAATCAGCACGTGGAAGCCCAGCAACCAGCCCAGCCGAGGTCCGCCCACAGCTCCATTCACCCCCAGAGATGCTGAGCGTCCTGGGGGCGGGACAATATTGTGGCATTTATCCAATTACCATCCAGTTTTGAGGCAATGAAAAAAACTGTTCCATGAAGTCCCATAGAAGTGCATGGACACTGAGCATCTACGGCAGGGGTGTCAAACTCAGATCCTCGAGGGGCCGGTATCCTGCATGTTTTAGATGTTTCCCTCTTCCAGCACACCTGATGGTTGTTATCAGGCTTCTGCAGAGCTTGATGATAGGCTTATCATTTGAATCAGGTGCGCTGGAAGAGGGATACATCTAAAACATGCAGGATACTGGCCCTCGAGGATCTGAGTTTGACACCCCTGGTCTACGGGCAAATGCATTGACCATAGATTGTATGAGAAAACAGCGCAATGGTAATATATGAGAAGTTAACAACATCGAGTCCGTTGATTTGTGATAAAGCTGATTCTGAACAAACTCGTCTTTGAGATGAATGTGTTCTAACACATTTGCAGTCAATGAAATGTCAACACAACCGTACATATTTGACCATTTAACTTTCGTAATTTTAGGGGAAGCTGGGCTTCCCTTGCAGTCTTTGAGAAATCACCTTTGATGGATAGATATTTCAGTTATTTTGAGTACCTTGTTTCTTCAGATTTAGTGTTTTTATCTTGTTTCAAGACACCTTAGACCCTTTTTTCAGTGCCATTTTAGACTGTATTTCATTTAAGTTAAAACACCATTTAACTTATTCAACTATGTTTACACTGTTCTTAACACTTGTTTGTACAATTCCCATGATTACAATGGTATGAGAAGTCTGTAATTCTGCAAAACATGTTACATCACAAGAAACTGTGAATAAAAATCACAATGTTAATGTACATAACGAAGAAAAAATACTCCTGAAAGTTTTTCTAATTAATGCAAAGTGAAATATGGAAAATCTGCATACAAACTTCATTACATAAAACTATACACACAATACAGTGTGCATTATCTGTTTTTCAGTGTTCCATTCCTGCTCAACACGTCGCTTCAGGCAATATTTTCAAATGACTGTGGGACTGATTGAGGCCCCACACATCAAGCGAAAACACACTAACTACCAATTAACCCCGAGCCATGATTGGTACTGTGCGTGAAGTGCACATTTTCTTCAGCATTTCTTTTCTGAATGGTAGACAATTAGTCAGGCTTAATTTGTTTAACCCATAAAGACCCAAACATCCATCACTCACCAAAAACATCTAATGATCTAAACTGTTTAATACCTGATAAATACAAGGGTTGATTCTCTAATCCTATCAAAACATGTAAATAATTGGTGTAAAATGTAGTTTGTCATCTTTTCATGGTCATCAGATAGGACCCATTTGGATGTTCAAAGGCTACATAGTGAACATGGAAATGCTTTTGTCTTCTACAAAATTGATTCACCAGTAAAACCCATGGAGTTGATATCAGTGACAGTGGATGGACACACTCATTTTTTGTTCAGTTATAGATAATTTTGCTGAAAAAGTCACTTTTTCTTCAATTTTCTCTGTTTTTACATAATAACCCTTAAAGTTAACTTAAAAGTTTCTGTATTACCATCTGTGGAGTAAAATTGTGGAAGAAACTGTGTGTGGAGATAAAACAAATATCAAACATAATTTAGTTTAAAAAATATATAGAATTGAATCTTGTGAGGTACAGTATTTAATAATGACAATGAGGGTTGTTTGTTTATGGATAAAGTTGTACTGATAAATATGCTGTAACTACTGAAGAAAATTTGTTGAGTTTGTTTGTGTCAGGATCTGTGCCTGTGTGACTCTTTGCTCCTCCCTTTTGGTCATGGTCTGTGCCGGTGTGACCCTCAGTTCCTCCGTTTCCTAATCATCCTCATCAGACTCACCTGCTGGCGCTGCGTGGCTGCAGCCAATTACCTCTAGCCTATTTAAGGCTTTGGTTTGCGGCCATGCAGCGCTGGTCCATTTTTCCTCTTCACTCTTTTCCATAACCCGGACATTATCCATTTTCATCTACGGACTCTGACCCAGGGTTTGTGTGGTTTTTTTGTCTTCCTTTATAGACTCTGTTCTTGGTTCTGTGCTTTCCGTTGTTTAGTTTTTATTTTTGTTTAATAAACTTGTGTTTTTTCCCCTTCAGTACCGTGCATTTGAGTCCTCACTTTTTATCCCCGTTGTGACAGTTTGTATGACTGTACTGCCATGATCATATTGTTGTGTATAATTCAATTACTGCATTATGTATTTTTTGTGGTTGAATGCTAAAATTAGGAAAAATGTATTGTTTGATTGTTGCATTAAGTTAGTGATAAAGGTGTGAAAGCACTTGAGGGGTAGAATCAAATAAGTTTATCGTTCTTCCTATTCCTTTTCAACCATGCAAAATTCAGACTGGCACGTTCTTGGAGATAGATTCTGTTCATTTAAATGTCATTATGTTTTTGTCTTATTTAGCTTTGTTTTGTTTTATTTTGTTTCTTTGCGTGTTTGAAATAAATAAATAAACCAACCTTTGAATTTATTCTGAGCTTTCATGAACATCTACACAATCAGTTAATTAAATAAACTTTCTAAAATTAGGAAAATAAGTAATTTTCACTGAAAAAAGGCAAAATTACAGGAGATAATATTATAATAAATGGTGATAAATCATTTAAGAAAGGTTAAATAGAGAGAGTAATTCATTTAGGAGCTGCCACAGAGGTACCATTGGGTCTTTATGGGCCAAACAGCCTTTTGCTAAACATAATGATATTCTCTGATGTTGTCTTTATAGACCTCAGAAAATTATTTGCCTCAGAGGTGGGTGAGTCGAAGCCTGAGTTCTGTATTTCAGCATGATGGTCCTGTGGATAAACTGCTGTAGGAAGTTTAGTGTCATAGACTGTGTATAAGACGTGGATGGAGACACTATGATGTCTCCCATTGGTGTTTGAAGTTGGGGTTTGCATCTTATCTTAGTCCTCTTGAGCCAGAAGTGACCATATTTGGACAAAAGAGTGGATCTGAGGGAACACAAAGGGTGGTGGGTGAAGGAAGGTCAAACTAGCTTAATGAATGGTAAACTGTCGAGGAGAAAATGTACTGAACACAGACACTCTGAAAGTCCGACTGAAGCTGCCGATCACACCTTGACGGTCAAACCTGGATAGGGGGTCAAACTACATTAAGTTCTTCTGTTAGGCCTAAAATCTAATTAATGGAATAATAATTTAATGAAGGACCAATAGAAGATGGAAAGTCAAAATAGAGCAAAAGAGACCAGAAAACACAACTTGTATAGCATATCAGCAACCAGTGCCTAACTTGCATTGGCTTCAACATATGGGGTCACAGTTGTTACCCTTTGGTTGGTTTGGAATGACTAATGACATCTATTGCACCAAAGGATTTAACTAGCCAAATGTATATTACAGATTAAGATGAAATTGAGGTCCCTGTGAATATTTCCTACATGAAGATGGTTTGGCAATGGTGTGAAAACACTCAAAGACATCAAGATAATTTGACTTAAAGCTATACCTACCGATGTGGCATTTCTCACAGCACTTAGTAAAAGTTTGAACATGAACAACCCGCCTCCCTCCAAAGCCCCGCCCCCTTCCCTCTGCCTGAGCTCTGAGGCTCCTCCTCCTCTCTCCTCATGCGCGATGGAAACCGAGGAGGACGCAGAGGTGGAGGTCCGGTCCATTTTGGCGTGTCCGCGGACCCCTCCCTCAGTAATCAGATGCATCATCCACCTGCCGCGGGCCTGCGGCTCCTGTTCCATCAGTAGACCTGGTCTGTGCAGTACTGGGTCAGTGTTTTCACTGCAGTGCCCAGGGGATGGACGCGCGCACTGTGAACGCGCGGCCTCCGCGAATTTTCCGTGGACGTTTGAAGTTTCATAGTCCATACATTTATCATCCTACATCATCTTACATTGTGTGACACCATGTACATGTACCTGTATGAGTCCCACCGTCATAAAAGCTGAGCTTTATGCAGACCTGTTCAGTCCAGTACAGCTGACTTCCGGACTTTTATCTCCATCCTTCATTCATCAGACTCCCGTTTGTGCCCCTCAGTTGTTGTTTCTGTTCATAAATCAGTTTTTTCCCTTCCACATGTGCATGTCAGTTCTATCCAAACACATCCTAGACAGTAGACTGTGGTCAGTGACAGGAGAAGCAGCACCAGTGAAGCGTCAGATTCAGAGGGACACATATCGGATGTGAGACGGCGATAATGGATCGGATGCTGGACGGCCGTAATGGATGATTGACAGGAGGTTCAGTCAGGTTCGGCCAATTATTTTATTCGGACCGACTAAAATGATTGGTCAGACTTTTATTAGAAATATATGAGAATTAAACATTTTTGAGTTTCAATACCTGGCGGATTTCTTTTACATTTTAGTTTGACACACACTTATTAGGAGCATTTTAAGATGACAAAAGAAAAGTGTAAAAATGCCACATCATACGGTATAGCTTTAAAGGAGTGATATTTAGCTTTTTTTTTTTTTTTTTTTTTTTTTTTTTTAATGGAATGCATTTTATGCATTTTAAAACATTTCCCTGTGGTCTACATAAACTGTAAATGCTATGCTTGGGTCTGACTTCTTTATTAATTAAGCTCCACAGGTCCATCTTCAGCCCTATTTCTGAGTAATGACACCGGAGAGGTTGTTTTGAGCATTGGCCCTAAATGCACATGAGCCACTTCATGCCCCACCCCCTCCAGGTTGTTGGTTGTGCTGCTCTGTCCCGTTCAACCAACAACTGAACATTTTAGGTAATCGGCTCAAAGTTTGGACATATTTTCAGTTTCTACTACAAACACTGCTGCTGACAAACAATTATGGTGTACTCAGAGACATATTCGTCGGAGGTCTTGACCTTATATGTGCAAATGTCATGACGTAACTACTTATTGACATAACAAATTAGCAGAAATTAAAGCGGGTTGTAGAAATCCACTCAATTTTTGCCAAAATAAATATAAAGATAGCTTTGCAGCACCTGGAAGTTTAAAATTCTAACTTTTTGACCTAACGGTGTCCCCGAATACACAAATAAATGTACCAAAGACTAATAAAAATGGGTTTAGCAAAATATGACCCCTTTAAGAAATTTGCAGGTTGTAGAAAGCCACTCAGTTTTTGCCAAAATGAATATAAAGATAGTTTTGCAGCACCTGGAGGGTTCAAATTCAAAGTTTTTGAACTATTATGGTCCCCAAATACACAAATAAATGTACCAAAGACTAATAAAGTGGGTTTAGCAAAATATGACCCCTTTACAAAATTTCTGTCTGTTTCTGTTTATTCACTGGATTGTAACGTTAGTGTAAAAATATGGAACTAAGATGAAACAATGAACAAAATGCACTCTTAGCTTAGTGCTAACCTAAAAATGGAAACCTAACCTTATGTGAAAGTTACAGTTTGAGGGATGAACGTGCCAAAATACATGCTTTACTACATTTGATAGGGTACGTCTTGTAGTTTCCACGTTTAACATGTGGCTGAGACACAATCTAAACCACATCAGTTCAAACATCGCTCAAACATAACCCTAACCCCAACCGCTGGTGACCTGCTGGAGGTTTTAACACATATATTGACTACATCTTCCATATCCTCGTGTGTTCTTATTCCAAGAGGCAGTGACTCTTGAGAAGTCAAACTGGCAGAGGAATCCATTTAGGGTGCCTGCAAGTTTTAACAAAAACATCGATATTTGGCAACCGTGTAATACGATATATTCCTGTATTGACATTTTGTCCCATCACCACTCTGCTGTTTACTTCTAATGTGAATGAAAGTTTGTAGGTGTTTGGGCTTCATCCCTGGGTGCTTGCTATAGCTGATGTGGCTTTGATTGACTGATTGTTTTGTTTTGAGTTGGTCTCGGAAGCTGTGAAGTGAAATGAAGCAGAAATTGAAGAAAGGTGCTATTACGGTTAGGAGCAACGTTGCAGCGAGCTCATTGGTGCCAGATTGAATCCCAGTAAGCTTTGATCGGCTGATAGAAGACCCAAGGTAGAGACGCAACTTTGATTGGGTCGTCGGGACGTGCGAGGACATGTTCTCGCTTCTCTTGGCTGATGAAACCCAAATTAATTATGTACTACTTGCAAAGTACCTCATGTTGACTTGTGCAAGCTCTGTGGAGGACACCTTACATTTATTTAAGGTGTCGTTGGAAGTGAGCTAATTATTCGGAGTTGGTTTGAACATTACCTCTAGGCGAGTTGGAAAGCTGACTTTCAGATTAAGAATGCACACTGATGGTCGTGCACATACAGATTCAGATGGTGTAACACGCTTTAGTGCTTCATTTTATTTCCCCCTCAGGCCATGCTCTCTTTGAACCCAAATTAATAGCCTCCTTTACTGCGTCACATATAATTTGAACCCGTCTCTCCGTTCTGCAATTCAATCTTAATTGCTAAGCGCTTCCATTTCAAGAGTTGTTAAGCAAACAGCGCGTATGACGGATGAGTCTGCGGCAGTAAACACCGGATTACTTAATCAAACGCTCTCTCTATCATCACACCACCTTTCAGAAAGTCAGGAACTCTTTGCTGTCGTTCTGGGAGAGGAGTTCGATAAAAGACAGGGGGCATTGGTTACCTGACATTTTCTTTTCTTTAGTTATATCCTCACAGCACAGTGATGAATGGAGGTTTCACTCCAGCACTTTAAAAGATGGATTGGGAGCTTGATTCACAGCCCTTCGCATGTTAAAGGGTCTAATTCTTGCTGTCTCCTGCCCCTCTTCTTGTCAGCCTTTCAACATTTATCACTGTCTTTCATTCTATTTACTGTCGCCCTTATCATCACATGGGGCTTTTATGAATTCATGTCATGTTTCATTTTGGGGGCTGTCTCATTGCACTCTTTTTCCACCCTCCCTTGATGTCTCTCTCTTTTACAAATTTTCGGCATCTCACTGAGCCACTCTTGCAATTCTTTTTTCTTTTCTGGCTCTTTCAGCCTCTCCTACTCCAGAAGGAATTTCCATTGATTAAAACCAGACGTGCCCTGCACTTCTGTGTCCACCTGACCAAGCCTGTCTCAGGAAGATGAATCACCTGCAGCCTTTTTCTATCAGTCCACTTTGCTTCCACATCCATCCCTCACTCTCCCGCCTGTCGACTCCGCAGTGAAATGAGCCTCAGACTGACTACGTGTAGGAAACAATACGATTTTCTATTATTTTATTTTGTTTTATCTTTTAGGAGTTTCTTTTTATATGTCACGGGAATGTCACATCACAGGTATTATGTTGAAATAACTAACGTTGGTCAATGCTTTACTTGCATTTTCCCTTTATCCATTGTTTTTCAACCTTGGGGTCGGGACCCCACATGGGGTCGCCTGAAATTTCTAGTAATTGATTAAAAAAAAAATTAACAAATAAATATTTTTTAGTGATTCAAAATATATATTACATTAGAATTAAAACACCACACATTTTTCCCAATAAAAATCAAGTTAAAATAAAATGCAGGATATAACATCTGAGAGGGCATATCTTGATTGACCCGATCATGTATGCTACGCTTCAACAGTCGCAGTCAGAAAGACCGAACAGAGAATGGAAAGATTTCTTTACCCACCTGGCCCTGCTAAGACATGTCCAAGAGAGAAATGTCTCCATTTTGAATGTCTGGAGTCGCCAGACATTTGTGATGTTAAAATTGGGTCATGAGCCAAAAAAGGTTGGGAACCACTGCCTTAACCCAAAGTTATCAATGATTAAAGAACACACCAAAAATCGATCTGAACAGTGAAATATTTGTTTGAGATTGGAGTTTGGTCTTTTACAACGGTTGAGCTTCAGCTCCATAGCTTTTAAAAAGCACAGCCAGAGACTAGAGTCAACAAAAATTATTCATAGAAACTATTATAACTTGCAGCATAAACACTTCTCTGCCGATGATCCATTGTTTGTTTGACTTATAAACCAGGAAATATGCCAGAAAATGCCAACCTGCAGTTTAGAATTACAGGGAAGTGTTTCAAACATACTCTTAAAGGTTAATGTATTTTCTCCGTGTTATCCAGAACTCAAAATTAAAAGCATACATTGGTGACTGAGGCATAAATCAGTTAAAAAGATCTTATTACATCATATTTTACTAATGCACTTGTGCTTGTATAAGTATATATCTCAAAAAAGTAGTGTCAGAAATGAATATTCACCTATTTATTTTATTTTTTCACCCTCAACCATGAGCAAAAGCTCTATGGAATTATAATACAAGTCATCTAAGGTAGTAGACTCCATTTGAAAGGGTTCAAACACATCAGTTCAAACATGCTTCTGTTAGCATAAATATGTTGCCAGTGATATGAAGAATCTGAAGATGTTTGATTTTGGAGAAATGGAGGCTGATTTATACTCACATCTGGCCTGGATTCTTCTGCACCAGCTTCTCCTACATTATGCAGTTTATATTGATGATTTTGTGAACACTTCTTGTGAAAAACATGTGCTGCTTAAGTTTTCAGTTTATTTTAGGAGAAACTTACTACTCACCTCTACAGCATTTGCTAATAAAAGCTGAAACCTTTGCAAATGTAAAAGAGAGAAGTGATTTTTTTTGGGGTGGGGGTGGTTGTGCTAAAAAACTGCATCTTTGTTCATGTTTTTCAGTGTCATGGCAGCTTTTTGTGTTTTGTCATGTTCCTTTTGGCCATTTTTGCTTCTTAATTGGCACAAACACACTATACACAGACAGGAAATGTTGGAAAGAGCGTAGAGGAATGATGTGCAAAGGTTTCAATCTGGCCCGTGAGATGAATTAGCAAGTAAAATAATAGCATAATAACCTATAAATAATGACTCCTAATATTTTTAATTTAATGTTGGAAAAAAAAATTACATTATACCTATAAATAATGACAACTTCATTTTTTTCTTTGTTTTAGTGCAAAAAATAACATTAAATTATGAAAATATTTCTATGTACAAACTATCCTTTAACAATAAAATGTGAATATTCTTAACAAATAGGAACAACCTGAAATGTCTAAAGAAAATTAAGTCCAATTTTAACAATATTCTGCCTGTTATTAAATGTTTTGTGCCTTTGTAGAGCTGATCCGTAATGCACATATATGAATGATAAGTTTGGGTATAATATTGTTAAAATTGCACTGATTTTTCATAAGAAATTTCAGTCTTTCAGGTTATTTACATTTTTTTTGTTCAGATAGTTTGTAAATACAAATATTTTATTGTCATTATTCAAGGCTATTATGTTACTATTTTACTAGTCCAGCCCAGTTGAGATCAAACTGGGCTGAGTGTGGCCCCTGAACTAAATTGAGTCCCTGGTTTAGCCTGTAAGGAATCGATCGAAAGACTCACTGTTTAGGGCTTCAGTGCCCACATGGATTGCATCATAACCATCAGGTTGACCTGTTTTGTCACTTTCAAAGTTACTACAGTCTAAAATATCTCTGCTAATTGGATTAGTCACAAATTCATAATCATATTTGATGCTGATTCAATAAGTTAGAAATCTATTTAACTCAAATACGATGAACAATGATGAAACAACTCTTAAAAGACCCTCAACTATTTTTACCACAACTTCCAAATGATTTTTTTTCTTTCCCAATTGATTGACTGATTGATTCATTTCATTTATTTCATTCATGGTTGGGCATTTCATCAGCAGACATTCAATAATCATCACGTGAACAAACATTTACACACCCACATTATTTATAATAAAAATATTCTCTACATTTTGCATTTCTAAGTGAAAATCAGGTATTTTCCTTTATTTAATTTACTGATCACATAGATGTCTATGTATCAAAGATTATTCTAACAAAACAAAGGGACAAATTGTATGTATTCATACCCTGAGCATCACATCCACAGATACATTCTACTGTTTATTTACATAAACAGAATCCCATGCTGTGGGATTGTGGTGGTCAGGCCCATGCCTTATTTATGCTTGGGACATGGGACATGATTAGACTGAATCAGGCAGTGAATATGGGTCTGTGTCATGTTTCCAAAAGTAGATCTACATTACAACACAACCACAGAGCTTACAAACTACAAATTTCCTACATTAGAGATCCTTCTCTGTCTGAAGTGGAAACATTGCATTGTCCATTGTAGAGTTTGTGATTTTACTAATAGTGAAAAATAAGATGAATCTGAGTTTATTAAGTATTTATGTATTTAAGTTTAAAAGTTTATTTAAATATTTACAAATATTCCTTGTTTTGTCTTGTGTTTTATGTGGCTATTAGCTCTATGATCTTGATGAAATAGAATATTAGCTCCCCTTTATTTACTGAATAAATAAAAACTTGGCTTCAGGGGCCGAAGTCAAAAATATTTTCTTAAAAGATTTAAAGGTGCTGTATGTAGGATTGTGGCCAAAAATGGTACTGCAATCACATTCAAAATACTGTAGCGCGTGGTATCCTCTCTGCCTCCCCCCAGACTAGGGGTTGGCAGATCCAGCATGGGCATGTACTACTAGCGTTTCCACTAATCCTTGCCACCACACCATAAATTTCATACAAAAAAATCATCACCAGACTTATTATACATAAGTATAATATATAATAGGCCAGGACAAATGTCCTGCGCACTCAAATGAAAGTTTCTGAAGATTCAGGAGATAGGGAAAAGGTAAATGAGCCTTAAGTTTCACTTTTACTTCTGTGAAGTACAAGGGGCATGCATCATTACTGTACCCCCCGACCACCCCCTGGCTGAACCACAGACGCCGGACTACCGAACCCCACCCCCCTTTTTTTTTCAGATTACACACCACTACATGGAGAGGTTACTTCCACAGAAGGTACCTGGTCTCTTCACCAGTCCCGGACCCGCAGCCTCTTCACCAGGGCCAGGAGAAGAGACTGCAGCCCAGCCTTAGGAGAAGACACCGCTGGTATGGGACCGGGTGAAGAGACCGCGGCCCCGGCTCTCAGTGGCTCTTACCGGGTGGTCAGACTAAGGGAGAGCCAGTGTTGATCTTCAAATTCTTCTCTGCTTTCAGCCGTCTCCATATTTCAAAAGCATCGCCTATACATATCCTTGTTTTGTTTCTCACTTTGTCACGACATATTTGGGAATAAGAAGAGGCCTTTTAGGTTTATTAATGTCAGACATTTATGATCAGAAATGTTCCAGCTGCATCTCAGTGGGAACTGGCAACCTGGATGCTGAAAGGCTACTGACTTGATGACTGGCAGATAGGTGATGGGTAGAGCATCAGACCAAAACACACAATGCCAACATAAACATCATTTCGGGGCTGACACTTAGCTTTTCAAATGCAAATATTCTGGCTGGACTACTACTGTCAGTAATATCAGTATTTGAAATGAACATGATTCCTTAATGCAGTGGTTCTTAACCTTTTTGGAGGTACTGAACCCCACCAGTTTCATATGCGCATTCACACATTTTAACACACACCCATCACCTAATTTCCATCAGGCTACAATAGTAATGAATATTTACTGCAAATCAGTGAGACTTCTGCTGTTGTCGAGTGTGTGCCTTGACCTCCGCCGAACCCCTGAGACTGACTCACCGAACCCCTAGGGTTCGATCGAACCCAGGTTAAGAACCACTTCCTTAATGTCTGGTGACAGTCAGGGCCATTTTATAATTACTTAGAACATAATTCCTACATACTGCACCTTTAAAGCTTTTAGGTTTGTGTAATTTCGTAAAGGCCTCTGGCTAAATCGAGAGGCTGCAGATAGCTCACTAGCTAATATTAGCTTACTCAGTCTGTTTATTAAAAAAAACAAACAAACAAACAATTATTTGACAAAAACTTGACTCTTCTGTTTTTTACTTCTTTTATTTAATTTCATTTAAATAGTAATACCAAATATTATGTTTTTAATTTTTATTTAATCCCCCCAAACTGACAGAAACTGCAGGTGCCTGGAAGTTGCTTGATTTTCAGAGTTAAATGTGTTTTAAAACACTGGTTTCTAGTAGTGATTCAGATGTTATAATGGAGGGAAAAGTTTGAAGTTTCAAGACAACATATTAGTATTGATATTTTTTCCCTTTTTTTTTTTTTTTTACTTTCCCCTATGTTTTATTTATTCCTGCTTTTGAGGACTTATTTCTAATTCCTCATGCATGTCCACCTAGCAAACACTTCCTCACTGCCATTATAAGCCTGGGCTGTAGCACTGCGACCGGCTGAAAGCGGCGTTAGCTTAATGTACATAATACATTAGTCTGATGGAAACATTTCACTCGATTTTCTACCTGTAATTTACATAGTGGAGGGTATAAAAGCATAGGAGCGGTGCAGATTAGCCGTTGAAAAGACTACTGATTGCTGTAATGCAGCTGAGACCCCAATTGCAAATACTTGAAGCAGCTGCGTATAGACAAAGAAGACATTAGGTTTCTAAGACTTTTTACAGGAGAGCTCTCCCTGAAGGTACATTTTTCTGTAGATTTGCGTGGTGCTGCAGTGCGCCCTCCCCTCTAGTCCCTCCAGTTTCCTCCTCCTCATCGCCCACTCTCTTTTCTTTCTTCCTCCATCGGGGTGATACTTAGTGCCGCTCTGCTCGCCTCAGCTCTCTTCATTCCCTGGATGGTGACTGACCAACAGGGAAAAGCCAGAGTTATCCTTTTTCTGTCTCCCTCTGGAAGCTTTTGTCCTGTGGTTTAATAAATAATTCGTCACCTCAGTCCTGACTTTTTCTTGTCCTTGGGGCCCAATGCCTTGGAGTAGTGGAGTAAATATGCATGTCGTTTTCGTTCAATGGCACATATGGTTCACCCTCCTTAGAGAGAAATAACCACTTCAGGACCATGTGAATGAATCTCTCTGCCTCTGTGTTTTTGGTTTTTTTTTTTTTGACTGCAGCTCTTCTCCACCCACAAAGTTGAGGGATTTAACTGAAACGTATCGCTGCGCATGTTTTAATGATGCAGCTACTGTCAAGTTTTGTTTTTTTTTTTCCTGCAGAGATATGGGGTAGAAGGAAAAGTCAGAGTGAAATGGAGATCAAGCATTTTGGATAATGAGGGTCAGCGGGCTTGAATGCACACTGGTAGGGATATTCCATAAAGCTTTGTTTGGGAGGTTTCAGGATTATAGAAGGGGTGCACATGCTCCACACTGTGGGCTGAGTCTTGTGTGGGTACTGTGCATCTGTGTGAAACACTTCATTGATCAGACTGCTGCGATCACACAGCTCTGGACTGACAGTATGTTATTGAATCACTGTCCAGGATTTAATGACCCTGAGTTATCAAATCCAACTTCCAATAACAGTCCTCACAAGAGAGAGTTAGACAGACAGAATGTTAATCATGTTGGATATATGAGGTTCGTGAGGCATTAGCTTTAAAGGAAAACTGCACTAATTTTAGATCAGCTCTTGGGTCATGTTATTTTACTTGTATTCAGGGGCACTGCTACCAATTATGGGCCCCATGAAAGCATAATAGTTGTGGACCATAGAGAAAAGGACTATCTTTTCAATCTGGGTTACGTACATACCCCCCCTGGGGGGGTTATGTATGTATGTGGGGGTACAATTCATAAACAATGTCAGCGATACGTTTCTTTTCATAGTTAGTACATTGAACGTAAGCGAGCCAGGTGACACATAAAATGCAATACATCGCTAGCACAATAGGGCGTAGCTCTGAGTCAGGTATAGTCCAAGTGTCAAACCGGGTGATATTCAGATCGACATGGCTACTGAGGAAGATTGTATTCTGATGTTTAATGCATCAGACATTTTAAGGGTAGGAATACCGTGGTTACTCACCCAATTCATGGGAGAATAATCACATACACAGCCATCGGTAATGTTGGACTGGAACTCACTGAGCCCATGTCACTTTTTATTAGTGAACATCCTGTTTGACCCTTCACTTTCAGGGCTCAAAGAACACACAACAGATTGTAATACATAACAATGCTGATTGGTGGTGATTGGTGGTGCAAAAAAATAAAAAAATTGCCACATATAGACGGCTGTATGTCCAGCCTCTGAACTGCAGCAGAGACGGAGTCAGGACGGGGAATTCCAACCTCTTGTTCTTCCTGTGCGAATTCTAAACAGGGACAGTCATTTCCAGTATTTCCGAATGTCTGTCTCCAACCTGCTGGCTCACTGTCATCTTCTTCTTCTGTAATATAACATGTTAAATTAAACTACATTGCTTGCTTATTGCCCCTGCCGGTGACGCATGGTATTGCATGCGTCGCTACGTCGCATATCAAAAAAATGGACAACACATTTTGCGACGCATGCATCATGGCGGCCAATGCGTCTCGATGCATCACAATGTGTTCACGTCTGTGTGCCCTTGCATTGACTATGAAACGGCCCTTAAAACTTCTATATCCACTGGGCCCCCTCCTACGGGGCCCCATGAATTTGTCATGTTTACCCCCCCGTATCTGTGCCCCAGCTTGTACTCTACCTTTTAGAGTTGCAAAAAGTCGTTAAAAAAATAAAAATTAATTCAGCACTTTCACAAGAACAAATGTCAATCACAAACTGAAAAAAATATGGAAGGGAGTTTATAAAGCCTCTATAAACTTCTTCTCAAACCTGACGAAAGCTAGTAGCTCGAGGCTAAATGTTGCAACCAGCTTAAAACAGCTTAATCTGTGATGAACTGCCAGCAGCCAGATGGCATTCTGGGTAATGTAGGCATCAGGCTTTAACAAAGCAAGTCATTATGATTTAATACTTTTACAGACCTGATCAAAATCTTAAGACCAGTTGAAAAATAACTAGAATTTACCTTTTGCACATTTGGATCTTAATGAGGTTTTAAGTAGAGCTACAATATACAAAAGCAAGAAGGGGGAGTGAGACAAAAAGCACTTTGAAAAAGTAATTTATTGAAAACAACAAGTACACTGAAATAGGCTGTTTATCAACTGATCAAAAGTTTAAGACCGCAAGCTATGAAAGCCAAAATCTGCTCAAAATTCTCATTTTCTGTCGGGCATTCACACGGTCATGCCCTCCTGATGGCTAAAGCTAAGAAGCTTTCTCTTCTTGAACGTGGTCGGATCGTCGAGCTGCATAAGCAAGGCCTCTTGCAGCGTGCCATTGCTGCTGAGGTTGGACGCAGTAAGACAGTCATTCTAAATTTTTTGACAGATCCTGAGCATTATGGAACAAAAAAGTCAAGTGATAGACCCAAAAAAATTACACCTGCACTGAGCCGGAGGATCCGATTGACTGTCCGTCAAGACACAGGGCGGTCCTCCACCCAAATTAAGGCCCTTACTGGTGCCGACTGCAGCGCAATAACCATCAGACGGCATCTGCGGGAAAAGGGTTTCAAAAACAAAAAACGAATTCAAAGACCTCGTCTCCTACAATGCCACAAAACTGCCTGTTTAGACTTTGCCAGGGAGCATCAAACATGAGACATTGAAAGGTGGAAGAAAGTTTTATTCTCTGATGAGAAAAAATTTAACCTTGACGGTCCAGATGGCTTCCAACGTTACTGGCATGACAAGGAGATCCCACCTGAGATGTTTTCTACCCGGCACAGTGGAGGGGGGTCCATCATGATCTGGGGTGCTTTTTCATTCAGTGGAACACTGGAGCTTCAGGTGGTGCAGGGTTGTCAAACGGCGGCTGGTTACGTGCAGATGTTGCAGCGGGCATCCCTCATGACTGAGGACCCTCATCTGTGTGGTAACAGCTGGGTTTAAAAACAGGACAACGCTGCAGTTCACAATGCTCGCTTGACGAAGGACTTCTTCAGGGAGAATAACATCACTCTTTTGGACCATCCCGTATGTTCCCCTGATTTAAATCCCATAGAGAACATTTGGGGATGGATGGCAAGGGAAGTTTATAAAAATGGCCATCAGTTCCAGACAGTTGATGCCTTTCGTGAAACCATCTTCACCACTTGGAGCAATGTTCCCACCAGCCTCCTGGAAACACTCGCATCAAGCATGCCCAAACGAATTTTTGAAGTGATTAACAAGAACGGTGGAGCTACTCATTACTGAGTCCTACTGAGAAAATTTTTTGTTCTGGTTTGGAGAGTTTTTTGTAATTTTTTGAGCGATGGTCTTAAACTTTTGATCAGCTGATAAACAGCCTATTTCAGTTTACTTGTTGTTTTCAATAAATTACTTTTTCAAAGTGTTTTTTGTCTCACTCCCCCTTCTTGCTTTTGTATATTGTAGCTCTACTTAAAACCTCATTAAGATCCAAATGTGCAAAAGGTAAATTCTAGCTATTTTTCAACTGGTCTTAAGATTGTGATCAGGTCTGTATGTACCTTATATGTACAAATGTTGTGACGTAACTAGTTAGAAAATGTAACAAATTAAGAAGGAAATCCACTTGAGTTTTGCTGGAAGGAATATAAAGATAGCACCTGGAGGGTTCAAATTCAAACTTTATGAACGATTAGGATCCAAATACACAAATAAATGTACCAAAGACTAATAAAAATGGGTTTAGCAAAATATGGGAATATAAAAGCTGGTGAATAACACCTGTGAAAGGCTACCAAGACTCTGTGCAATGTGTCTCCACTCCACAGATTCTATATCGTGGCGTACAGGAGGAACCGGCAGGTCCCCTGACTCTGATATTTTGGCCTCATTTTTCCTTTAATGGCATAAAACAATACCACGGTGTCAAACTACATCAAGTGACTGCTTAGGAGAAGAAGGAGGAAACTGTAGGAGACAGATGTCTTTTTCAGTTCTCCTGTTTTCCTCTGATTTCTGTCAACTGAATTTTTCTTGTGCAGTGTTTACGTTGCTTGTAATTCTCCTAACACTCAGGACCACACTGACTAACTGCCTCATTATGTAAATTAGTGCAAAAAGAATATGCAATCTGAACCTAAAAGAAAATGCGGCAAGTAATTCCACCATTTAAACCAATGAATGGCAAATTATAGCTCAGGAAAACAGACTCTAAACCAACAGTTACATGGAAAAACACCCATCTGCCTGGCCTGGTTGTGTTAAATGTGCTGTGTGCCACATTTTACCATTTTACCAACCTCTCAGTGTGATCTGCCACCTTAAAGCACCAGCGAATCACAGGTTCTTCATGTTTGTGTCAAGAATTGTAAAATGAATCCAAGTCTTGTTCTGCCAGTTTGGCGCGACTGCCCGGGCCATTTGGCTGCTGCACAGTTTGGACATGTGGATCAATATTCAGCTCGATGAGTATAATGTTGGTCTGGAGCGGAGGTCGCTACCGCTGGCTGCCTGCAGACAATTCAATCCCCCCACTGTGCACTTCACTCTGCTGCAACACAACAAACTGTAATTGGATGTGCATTTGAGCAGCCTTGCCCGAGAACAGGCACTCAAGGACACAGAGTTGGAAGGAAGTGCACACCTAAAGCACACACATTTATAAAAATGTTCCAGCATTTGCGGACACCCAATACTGTACCCACTTTTACTCCACAATAAGACTAATCAACTGCCTCAAAGGCAAGAGGAGACACTGTTGTGAACACCTGGTACAGGGGAGTAAATACACTCACCCACAGTGGGCAAGTACCAAGACTGCAGATCACATGGCTAAGACTGTGGAAGCTAACGGAGGTGATGGAAATCACATGGAAGGGATGTACTGCCCTGTTCTGTGTCTGTTTTACTTATTTAATGGCTATTTTCTTCCCTTTGTACAGTGCAGTAGTTCTCAGTTTTCTTCTGTCGGCCCCCTTTGGAGGACAAAAAGTCTCCAGGCCTCCCTCAACCCCAACAACATTGTAATTATAACTTTCATTGAAGGGAACATCAATATTGTAACAATACTTTTTGCTTTTCCTTGAATAAATTGTTGTTCAAATTAAAAAAAAAAAAAAAAATAGATTTTTTGCTTGAATAATACAAATAAACTCAACAAGACTGCTCTTTGAGACAATATTTTTCCAAATAAAAATAGGAGATGCACAATTATCTTACAACTATGACAATAAAGTTACTTTTTTTTTTTAGAACAATAAACACATTTTAGAAACAAAGATGAACATTTTAACAATATCAGTGGCTGCAATGAGTCCATTTCCATTGCACATCTCAGAACATTGAAGTGCAAACTGTACAAACTGTGCAAAAACAGAAAGATTGCATATTTTTCTTTTCCAGTCCAATCCTTGTCCATTCTTCAAACCTAAACTCTTTGGGTGTTTTCACACAGCGTACTCGAGTCCATACTGTACTTGGATACGTTCACACCTTTCCCACAGATGTTGTGCTCACATGCATGTACCACGGCCCGTGCCGTAGAAATGGGTGTTACAAGGCCGAAACAGTAGGTGGCGATGTGGAAGGAATTCTGTCACTATCCTACAAACACGGAAGTCAGAAGAAGACAAACCCTTACCTATCTGTTAGCCTGTTTGAGGCAAAGAGAAGCAGAGCGACCTTCGTTGTCCCTGATATATCACAGAGTGGCTCGGTTGATAAGGTGAGCCTGTGCCGCACGGATCCGAGGCTTTTTCAGAAGACAACATAAGTGCCGTCTATGGTCTCGTGATGATATACCCTGCTTCTGTTATCGGAGTGGTGATTAGGTCACTTCCGGACTTGGGCATGAATCGCATTCACTTGGCAACGTATTGTGTTGGAGTACAGGCAGCCCAGACCCAGGACTACCTTCTCAACTGGACTTGAGCATGGAACGGTTGCTTTCACATCAGTGGCGGCTGCTCGTCTTTCAGACAGGGGAAACTCATTGTCAGCTTACATAAAAAAAATTGCCAAGTTATTTAAACATAAATTCGGCCCTCCGTTCCTTTTTAAGAAAATGGTCAGTGACATTATCGTACTAAGTAGGCGTCTTTTCCAAGGACTTGACCAGTGTCCTCTCAATGTCCAGCAGAGCTAGGCTGCTTAAATTTCCTTGGCCCATTGTGTTGCAAGTGTAAGACTTCAGCCTTTTTAAACAAGAGATGCTCCTTTCACTCTGACCTAGCCGACAGTTTGATTGATTTAACTATCTACAAAATGATATTAAACTCGAACAAGAAATGATTAAATTATGCAACTGAAACAAGAAAACGCTGAAATTATGTTAAATTCAAACAAGTAAGTATAATGAGTGTTTTTTATTTACAGTGCAAGAAATGAACAAGTAATTTCGTACTGGTTTCTCCCTCGATTTCACAGTAGAATGCGCAATGGTATTACACTGAACTTGGTCAGTGAAGGAGTAGATCTGAAAACAGCTGTCAATCAAACAGGTTTCAGTCTTTCGACTGATCATCCAATCAGTATGTGGGATTCTGGCATCCAGTCCGGCCGAGCTCCGCCCACAGCTCCATTCACCCCCAGAGACGCCCAGCGTCCGGGGGCGGGACAACATTGTGGCATTTATCCAATTACCGTCCACTTTTGAGGCAATGAAAAAAACTGTTCCAATCAGTCCCATTGAAGACCATAGACGCCCGGCGTCTACGGGCAAATGCACTGAGCAGAGATCGAATGAGAAAACAGCGCAACGGGAATGTATGAGAAGTGAACAACATTGCGTCCGTTTGATTTGTGATAAAGCTGATTCTGAACGAACTCATCTTTGAGATGAACGTGTTCTAACACATTCGTAGTCAATAAAATGTCAACACAACCGTACATATTTAACCATTTAATTTTCGTAATTTTAGAGGAAGCCGGGCTTCCCTTGCAGTCTATGAGAAATCACCACTGTTTCACATGGATAAAATTAAGCGGACTTGGGGGTCCAGCATACTCGAATACAGACTTGAGTACGCTGTGTGAAAATGCCCCTTGTCTAGTCTAGTGACAGATCACCATGGCAGTAGATTTGTTTGTTGTACGTCCCTAAAATCAGTCCAGGGTGCTCCAACGCTAAAACATTAGTTCCACCTGCTACATGTTCTAACCTGAAGACACAGAAACACCCAGGAGTGATCCCATGACCGCCCTGGAAAGCCTTCACGCCTCCCCTAGGGAACCCGCCCCACAGTTTGAGAAGCACTGGTATAGTGCATCCATTATTCTTTGACCTCATAGTACAGTTGTTTTTTGTTTTTTTTTATATAAGTGTCTGAAACAAAACCTCATGCCAGATGACAGAAGACCCTCAATAAAATCAAACACCTGTAAAAGAAAAAAAATACTTTCATGACTTTCTACAAAAATCAGTTGATGTGGTCTGAGGGATCAGGTTGGAACATGCTGACAGAGGGTTAGACACCGGTTAGCAGCAGATCGATTCTTTGGATGGAAAATATATATATTTTAGGACAAAAAATGAAAAATTTGTAGACCTTATAAACAGTACATGGTTTGTACCTTATTTATACCATATTGATATTATCCAGGATGAAGTTTTGTCTGTAAATATTATGCACCCTAAAAACATATTCCAAGAATGTAATCAAAAGCCTTGTTATTTAAAATATGTCAAGCTGAAACAATGGTTTATAGAACACCACAGCAGAGGAACCAGAGTGAAGCAATGTTTGAAGTCAGTAGTCTGTATTAAATAACTGAAGTTTAATTCTTCTTTAAAGGCCTCTCAGTGTCCAGACTTTATCCAGTCATGCCATGTCTTTCCTCACTGGGTGATTTTTTTTTCTTAATACAAGATATTCTGGTTTTATTTTTAGAATATTTGGCTGTTTTCTGTTAGATCTGTTCTGGTCATGTGATATGAGTTTATACACCGTAGCTAGTATTTTCAAAGGCTACGGCAGGATTGATTGATTGATATCTTTATTTCGATCATGTAAATGGGAATTTACAAACAGAAATGCAAATAAATGATAATCAAGAGAACAATTGCACATTTGTTTGTTCTTTCACTATTTTTTATAACTTTCTTATAGTTATATTTTTGCATTGCTTTTTTTTTTCTTGTGGGGTTTCTCGTGTGTATGCTCGGTGTGTTGTGCTGCTTTTGGAACCTCAATTTCCTGAGGGTTCTGTCCAAAGGATCAATAAAATTCTATTTAATCTAATGTAATCTAAATTATGCCATGCTAATGCTAATTTCATGTAAGATTCACTGTATAATAGAGGCATAGAAGATGGGAGTCGGACTTTGAAAGCATAAGTTTCACTTTCGCTTCACGCCAGCATTAGTTGCATTAGTTATGGACCGCACCCCTACGTATATAACTGCTGCCCCTACCCCACTTGCATAACCCCCCCGCCACTCTGACAAATCAATGAGATACAGAATTTTTTGAAGGGCCCACATTGTTTAGCTTTCATGGGGCCCACAGTTGCTAGCAGCACCCCAGCATACATGTGTTAAAAAAATTATGCAACTGAGGATGTGTAGGCCTGTATGAGGTGATGTCACTTTGTGCATGGAGGACTGATGCATTTAAATAGCGTAGTTAGTTCTCCACTTGGTCAGTGGTGCAGCAGACAGCACTGATGTATTAACAGCCCAAGGCTTTTTTAATAGAGGTGCCACTTCATTACAGCAGAGACCCACTTCAACTTAGTGAGCAGACACAGGGGCTGGAATTGCTTCTCAGGAACACACATGTATTTATGTTACACCAACAGTATAGAACACATGCAGAGGCATTGATGTGAGGGCACTTCCATCATTGGCGTTGCCTTTATTGCCCTTGTGGGCTTTAAACTAAGGCTTAGTTTAGATCTGATTGTTAACCTTTCAGCCAGTTGTCACCACCTCTGCAGTACAGTGATGTGAACCCTCCGCTACCCCACAGCAGGACTATGAGGGTCAGAGGTCATAGCGTATATAAACGGGTGTCAAGTGTAATGATTGAAAGCCAAGGACATTCGAAACTTGTCTGGAAACCCAGCCAGGCTGTGGAGACGGATGGGAGTAACAAGGGTAATGGATGACTTTGCCTGTCAATGTGATGCCATGGTTTCAGGTTGTGCAAGTTAAAGCGACTTGTCTGTAAGAGTTGACCTTTTGGAGATCAACAAGTATGTGAGTGTGTGTGTGTGTGTGTGTGTGTGTTTTACATGTCCTTATAGCTAAACAACAGAAAAACATGATCAATCACTCTCCAAACACTGTATATGCACTTCCAAAGACCTGCACTAGTAGGGTAATTGGTTAATCTAAATTACCCATCGGTGTAAATGTGAGAGTGATTGGTTGTTTGTCTGTATATGTCCAGGTTGTTATTGAAAATGTGAAACAGTTCTCAACTAATTTACCAGGTTAAAGGTGCAGTATGTAGGAATGATGTTCTAAGTAATTATAAAATGGCCTTGACTGTCACCAGACATTAAGGAATCATGTTCATTTCAAATACTGATATCACTGACAGTAGTAGTCCAGCCAGAAAATTTGCATTTGAAAAGCTAAGTGTCAGCCCCGAAATGATGTTTATGTTGGCATTGTGTGTTTTGGTCTGATGCTCCACCCATCAACTGTCTTCCAAGCCTTTCATCATCCAGGTTGCCAGTTCCCACTGAGCTGCAGCTGGAACATTTCTGATCATAAATGTCTGAAGTTAATAAACCTAAAAGGCCTCTTCTTATTCCCAAATATGTCGTGACAAAGTGAGAAACAAAACAAGAATATGTGTAGGAGGTGCTTTTGAAACATGGAGATGGCTGAAAGCAGAGAAGAATTTGAAGACTGACACCGGCTCTCCCTTAGTCTGACCACCCGGTAAGAGCCACTGAGAGCCGGGGCCGTGGTCTCTTCACGTAGTCCCAGACCAGCGGTGTCTTCTCCTGGCGCCGGGCTGCAGTCTCTTCTCCTGGCCCTGGTGAAGAGACTGCCGGTCTGGGACTTGGTGAAGAGACCGGGTACCCATGTAGGACTTATCGCTTGCCATGGTAGCTGCTTGTAGTACAGTGTTTTCTGTGGAAGTGACCTCTTCATGTAGTGGTGTGTAATCTGAAATGGGGGGGCCGGGGGTGGGACTGGCCGGTTTCTTATAATACTATGGGGGGGGTTAAAAGTAAAACCTAAGGCTCATTTACCTTTTCCCTTTCTCCTGAATCTTCACAAACTTTTGTTTGAGTCGGCAGGATGTTTATCCTGGCCTATTCTACATTATACTTATGTATAATAAGTCTGGTGAGGATTTTGTTATGTGACATTTATGGGGTGATGGCAAGGATTAGTGTAGTAGATTGTAGGATTAGTACTAGTAGTAGATGCTCATGCTGGATCTGCCAACCCCTAGTCTGGGGGGAGGCGGAGAGGATACCACGCTCTACAGAGTTTTGAATGTGGTTGCAGTACCATTTTTGGCCACAATCCTACATCCGGCACCTTTAAAGGTGGGGTGTGAGATGTTTTTTCTGGAGCATTTTTACTATATTGCTTAAAATCCCCTTCACACCCCAATTACAACCAATTAATTAAATGCTATTTTCTATTTAATGCTAATTAAAAATTTAGTCACCTGTAGAACAGACAAGACTGAAAAAAACACAATCCAATCATTTTAAGCACCCAATCGAAATGATCCGGCACCAGCCCTGATCCATGCATACCTCATTCAGTCTCCTCCAACACTCCCCCTCTTATAGAACAGCCCCACTTCATACCTATCTGGCTAATGTTACATTTCCTAGTGATTTATGCTAGAGACAAAACAGTTTGCAGGTGAACTTTCCATCTTAATATAGCTAATATAGCCAAGCTCTGGCTCTGGCTTTGTTTCCTGTACAAGTGCTCCAAGCCGCTGAGAATGCACGATCCATGCATGAAGAGGGGTACATGCAGAGGGAGGAGGGGGGAGGGACAAATGGCAGTTGATTTTGATAGACATATCACTGTTCAGTCATTTCGATTGGGCGCTAAAAATGATCGGATGGTGGTTTTTCAGTCCTGTCCATTCCACAGGTGACTAACCTTTTTTATTTTTGTGTTAAAGCATTTAATTAATTGGTTGTAATCAGGGTGTGAAGGGGATTCTAAGCAATATATTAAAAAATGCTCCAGGAAAACATCTCCTACCCCACCTTTAAATAAAGGTAAAATTAAACTTGCAGACACAAAATACCAACAATAAACATTAAAAAAAATACTATGTAATTGTTACATTTAGGCTGCTACGCGCTAAAAGTTTGAGTAAGTAATGGATGTTGTTACAGTTACAGTGAGACACGTGGTGAGGTTTGGACATAAAAACAACTTGATTAGGGTTAGGAAAAGATAGAGATGAGGGTTACAAAAAGAAATCTATGAGGTGAACATTTCAATATGTTGCTTTTTGTTTCATGTGTGAGAAACACTGTTCAGTTATGATTAACCCCATGGAGTTTGTTCTATTGCCCTTTAATGTACTTAACCATAAATGTCAACTGCATTTATTTTACATGTATTTCATAACCAGAGGAGGTCACCATTCAACTATAAGACATGTGTAAACAATAGTCACGGTAATCCTTTTCCGATACTTGGTCGGCCTGTTGTGCGATGTGTTGTTTCATGCACAGGTCATTCTAGAATATAACTGGTCTTTATTGGTGGAGAATTTCTTATCCCTGTGAGAAATGCATGATTTGTGTCTGATCTAAAAAAAAGGGCTTATAGGACTGTACTTGAGTTCTCTGCTTTCATTGTAATTGGGTGCTCTGCAGTTTTCATCTTTATGCCCATTACTACACACTATCAGAGTTTACATTATGTGGTATGGAAAATAGGATCTTCTCAAATATTGACAGGACCATATCATTAGCTTTTGCTGTTTATGTTAGCCAACATGCAAAAAAGTAAGAGGATGTAATGCACAAATAATGCATGAGATCATTCAGTAAAAGTGCCATTATTACATGGTTTATCTGGCAGAGTGTGTGTTTACTGTGCTGTATGTGAGTGGGCAGAGCTGAGCAGACTCAGGCTCTGTGTGCGACACCTCTCTGTTGCTCATTCCACAGTAGAAACGAGCCACTATGACTAACCTTCAGACCTGCAGAATTTAAAATTTGCTCAGATAATTATACTCAGAATGATTTCATTAACTCAGGGCCTTCCTGCCCTTCAATGTATATACCTGGAAAGCCTAAGACAGCGAGAGCAGCATAGCATTACTCTGACTAACACTATGTTCAGACAGCTGGTCTTAACGCACAATCTGGATTTTTCTATGTGCTCATTCATATTACACATTAAACACAACTTATATCAGTTTTTAGTATGAACTGAATCCGACCCTGAAGTGACCCGCAGGCGCAAAAGAGGTCCTGACGTAATACGTGACCACACAGGCACGCACGGTGTTTATGGAAGTAAATATATTCTTCGCGCCGTGTCTCCTTCTGGGATGCAGAATTGGGACATTTGTTGCATTTCAGTGATGCAAATGTCGGATAAATGCATCCTGGACATTCAGACTGAAGTCACACACTGCAAAAATCCAAATCTTACCAGGTGTATTTTTCTCATTTCTAGTCAAAATGTCTCATCACACTTAAAATAAGACATAATCACCTAAAGAGTAAGTTTTCAGTGAGATATAAGAACTTATTTTTAGACAACAGATCTTGAAAATCTTATTTCAAAAAATCTTACCAAGATAATTTTCACTTCTTCCATTGGCAGACTTCTTAAAAAAAAAAAAAAAAGTATTTATTTTTAGCTTAATTCAAGATTTATTTGCGTTATTCAAGCAAAAAAAAAAACCAACAAAAAAAATCTGCCAATGGAATGAGTGAAAATTGTCTTGGTAAGATTTCTTGAAATAAGATTTTCAAGGCAAGGCAGGTTTATTTATATAGCACATTTCATGTACAAGACAATTCAAAGTGCTTTACATAAAACATAAAAGCATTACAGAAGGGGGCAGGGGAAGCAATAAAAAGTATAGGCATTAAATAAACAGATAAGCAGATAAGATTTTCAAGATCTATTGTCTAAAAATAAGTTCTTATATCCCACTGAAAAGTTATTCTTTAGGTGATTATATCTTATTTTAAGAGTGATGAGATATTTTGACTAGAAATGAAAAAAATACACTTGGTAAGATTTAGATTTTTTCCAGTGCATTGCAAAATATCAGATATGTATCAGATTTAGGACCACATATGAAAGTGGCCTGGGTTGGATTTGTGCTGTTCAAACTATCTTTAACAGATCGGATACAGGTCACATATGGGCAAATAAATCGGATTTGGGCCACATTTGCCTGTAGCCTGAACATAGACTGAGACACAGCATGAAAAGGAGACCAGTCAGATGAACCATTTGCTGATATGGATCTGCTTGGCTCGACTGGTCTAGTGTTGATATTCACTGTGAAGTAAAATAAAATAAAACAAAATTTAAAAAAAAAATCATAATGCCAGTGTAACATGAAAATATAAATCTAAATATACCCACAAAATGAAATGAAATACATAGCATTTTACCAACATCATTAAAATGGGACTGATTTAAATTCCTCTAAATTATGAGAGTCAAATTATGCATCATTAACATTAAAAATAAGTCTAAATAAAATCGGTATAAAAAGACCATCTTAACATGGCTTAAACACAACATTTATCATTTTAATGAGTGCTTTTGGGATATTAATTGGTTGTTTTTTCACTTAGTAAAAACAACTCATTTGCTTGCCAGGGGACTTTGGTCAGTTGTGCTTTTTTGTGAAATCAGTTTTTGTAGTTCACCTTTCTCTTTATATTCATTCATTTACATGATCCTGTGTGTTGTACAAAAACCTTTTTTTCAATTCATGATCCTGTGTATTTAGTATGTATTGGACCAATACTGATATTAAATATGTTTGTCAAAGCTGCGATCTGACCGATACTGATGGAACTGCTTGATTTTAGTCCAGTTGAGTCCACTCTTTTTACCTGTAGGAGTAAAAACAATACATGATAGGGCAGTGTTTTTCAACCTTTGGGGTCGCCTGGAATTCAAATGGGGTCGCCTGAAATTTCTAGTAACTGATAAAAATTAAAGAAAAAACCTTACTAATAAAAATATATGGTGAGTTGAGAGAGACAATCCCAATACATAAAAGACATGACAAACTCTGAAGCTGAAACTGAAGCACTGTGGTACTGTTTATCTTTCAAATGTTCATTGTGGTCAGTTTCAGATGCTGCAGCTCTTTCATAATTCATAGTTTGAGTTATTGTTTTTTTCACTATTAATTTGCAGCCTTGTAAATACAAGCTGGACTGACTATACATATCCAGACCAAGTAAAATAAAATTCTCACTTTGTGCAGTGATCTACACCTGGCTTTTCTGCCTTCATCCATACTATACATTATATAGACTAAATTTAGTCTAAAATTAACGTTTATTTGCAACATAGTATAACAAACTATTACATGATCAAAAACAAATTAATCTTAGCAAAAAAAAAAAAAAAAGTCTCCGTTTTGAATGTCTGGGGTCACCAGAAATTTGTGATGTTAAAATGGGATCACGAGCCAAAAAAGGTTGGAAACCTCTTTGTCTTTGCAAGGGTATTTGTACTGTTTGTACTTGTACTACATGCTTAGCAGCAATAGAAAATTCAACAATAATTCGCTCATGTTTGGTTTGTGCAATGAAACTTGGACGTACTAATTTTCTGTTGGTTGCACTCACAACTCAGTCTGTGCTAAATTTGACATTAGTGGCTGTGAAAACAGTGGGAGTTGATAAAGTATAGTGAGAACATTATAAGTTTCAGTGAGTCAGCACAGGAGATTGAGATGCTTTTTTTAGTCCCATTGGTGCCTTTGTCTCATCAGATCTCACTTAGTGCATCCTTTAAAGTGCAGTAAAAAACTAAAATTTGGTGCGTTATACTTTGGGTGACTTGAGAAAAAACGCCTAGTTGTTTAGCAAGAGCTTCCTGCACCAGTCTGATGTAAACTGGAAAGCTGCAGGCAGTAATTCGCTACTAATTAGACACATTTCCTTTACTGCCCTAAAGCGGCAAAGTTAACTACACAAGTATAGCATTGGTGTGTATATCTGTGTGTGTGAGAGAGACAAACTCCATGAGATGTTGAGTTGTGAGCTCCCACTGTTTTCTTCACCTACTTCTTGCTAAGTCGTCATTAAATGGTCTGATTCAGTTACCAGTAACTGGAGCTTAATTAGGAGAATTTGATTTTCACTGTTGGATCCAATGCTGCATGTTGATCAGCACTTCATATGGACTGAAATGAAGGTGGAGGTTTTACATATGTGTAACAGATACTGGTTCCACTTAGGGCTGCATGATATTGGAAAAAACTGACATTGCGATTTTTTTAACCCTGCCATATATATTGCAATTTGAAAAAAATACCCAGGAGGATATATCAGCTGTGTGGTGGTGACATAAATGGTCAAGCAAATTAGTTGTGTTACTTCTTGTTGTGGCAACAGGTGGAAAGCACTATCGACACAGAACATGTGTTTCAATATCATCCTTGTAGCCGAAATAATTCCAGATAACTGACGTTGCTTTTCTTTTTGGCACCAAGTCTTTGTTTTCTGTGATTTTCTCTTGTTCGTTGCCCATTTTCCAACATTGTTACCAGCAATTCACTCCATGTGCAGGAGCGTGGTCTGCTTTGGCAAACTGATTATGAATGATTGTGATTGGTGGATCGCTGTGTCTGCACACAGCGTGTCAGGTCCCCAGGTTGAACTTAGATGAGAATATGTTGAGTTCATTTGCCTCCTACATTGCAGGACCTGTGATGTGACTATTGCGGACACTTACATTGCGATGATGATGCTCAAACAATATATTGTGCAGCTCTAGTTCCACTGCTGGAAAAGTCTGACAGATCAAAAGAAATTGGAAACTCAAAGAGTTGTGACCTTAACCTGCTGACCGCTTCATCAGCATTGCGCCTGAGTTTACCAGAAGGACTGCTGTGTTTAGAGCGTCTTCTCAGGTTCACTGCGCCGCAATAGGACACACACATTTATGCACAAACACAAACTGACTGCCAGACAGGCAGATGACTTTCAAGGATGAATCCAAGATTAGAAAATTGGAAAGAGAGAAAGAGGCTAGTTCTGTGTGTGTAAATTCAGAGGCTTAAAATAGAGGACTAGAGACATAATTGAATACCACTGAAAAGTAAAACTGTAAAAGAACCAGATACTAAAATGTCCAAACACTTTAACTAAAAAAAGCCTGTTTCAGCAGCACTGTTATTATGGTGAAGTTTGCTGGTGTAATACTGTCAGATAGGACTTTTGTAGAATGGAACGATTTTCTTACCAGCGTGAGCCAATGACAGGTTCTATACATAATAGGACTGCACGATACTAGAAAAAAACTGACTCTGCAATTTTATTTAACCCTGTGATATATATTGCGATATGAAATAGCTGCGTGGTGCTGACGTAAATGGTCAGACAAATTACTGATGTTATCTCTTGTTGTGGCAACAATTGCAAGGCACTATCGATGCAGAAGATGTGTTTTAATATCATCCTTCTTGTAGCTTGTAAATAATTCCAGATAACTGACGTTGCTTTTCTTTTTGGCACCAAGTCTTTGTTTTTGGTGATTTTCTCTTCTTCATTGCTATTTTTTCAGTTTTGTTACCAGTGACTCACTCCACGTGCAGGGGCGGGGTTTGCTTCAGCAAACTGATCAAGAACAATTGTGATTGGTGGATCGCTGTGTGCAGCATGTGTCAGGTAGCTACCCAGGTTGAAATTAGTTGAGAACACAAGTTCATTTGCCTCCTACATTGCAGGACCTGCGATGTGACTATATATATATATATATATATATATATATATATATATATATATATATATATATACACATATACATATATATATATATATATATATATATATATATATATATATATATATTTATATATATATATATATATTTATTTATATATATATATATATACACACACACACACACACACACACACACACACGTATATTTCAATGATGATGCTCAAACGATATATAGTGCAGCTCTAATACATAACATTTGTGGAAACATGTACTTCTGTCAAATATGTGTTGGAGCAGGTTAGTCATTTGCTGATGTTGGCTGGCTCTATTTCTGACTCTATTTATAGTTGTGACTGTGTTTATTATATAGTTCCATAGATGGCAGAGGTTTCTATTATTTGTACGAACTGTTATAGTAGTAGTAAAGGTTTATTCAAAAAGAATGAACCAATTTCACGACGCATTGCTTCAGTTCTCAAGCATCGTCATAGAATGAGTCAGTGACCATTTGAAAGAGGAGTTTTTTTAAGTTTGAGCTTTTTTAAATAAAAAAGTGCCCCAGCGATGGATTGGTCGGAAGGGGGCCCAAGACCTTGCTCTTTGTGCTTGGCCTGAGAGATCCCCAGACCTCACCGTGTGTGATTTTTTTTCTTGTAGGGATTGAGTTTATGTTCCACCGCTACCCACTAACCTCGATGACCTTAAACATGGAATAACAGCAGCAATCAACTCAGTGGATCGTGATATGCTGATGATTCTGGGAGGAATTCTCTTATTGCATTGATGTTGTCCGTGCTGCAGGTGGTGGCCACATTGAACATTTGTAAGGCAGGAAATAAAAGTTGATTGTGAGTAGAATACTTGTGACTTGGCTGGAGTTTTCTATTGCTTTTCCTTATTAAAATATTGCGGAATGAAATCGGTTCATTTTATATCCACTGTTAATACTTGTTATGTAGTAGTAGTATTAACAGTTATGGACATTTGTTCTTGTTTTTAGTAATCATACTAACACCAGCTGATCTACTTTTGACAGTTCAAGTTCAGTTTGCTGTGCATCAGTTGCATCCATGTGTCTCCCCCCCTCCCCCCGTCTCTCTCTCTCTCTCTCTCTTTTTCTCTTCCTTTACCCTCTCTCTCTAACCCTAACTGGTCCTGTCAGACGTCCATCCTCCAGGACTCAGGGTCTGCTCCAGGTTCCTGTCTGTTAAAAGGAAGTGTTTCCTTCCACTGTCACTAAGTCTTGGTCCTGGAGGATTCTGTTGGGTTTCTGTAAATTGGCTTGAAAGTCTGGGTTTGACTGGCTCTGTATGAGATAACTTTTGTTATGATTTGCCGCTATGTAAACAAAATGTGATTGATTGATTGGTTGACTGTAGCTTGTAGAGTACAGTATTGATGCCAAGGGCCAGGGATCTAAATGAAGCAAATGTGTAAGTGTCTATAAGTTGTAATTCTACTGATGTCCACCAGATACTGACTCCCACAGACTTACATTGAATGTCTCTAAAAATACTGAGTCAATCACTTTTTTTTTTCCCTAGGAGTTATACTGGTGGTACTCACTTGACCTGACCTCTTTAATAAATGATCTGGTGGTCCATTGAAAATGATTCTAGTGTTAATGGAAGGCTTTGACATTGCTATGTGGGTTTTGATTGACAGCTCATCCATCTTGGACTTTTTCCAGACACACAGTTTGGCTGTAGCTGTGGTCAGTAAGTGAAACAACTAAGACCATCCAGTGATTTAATATGTAATCTTTCGTAATGTTGACTTGTGTCAGTAGGTTAGTGCTAACAGTAGCTCATCCGTCACCACTCATTTTTCCCCTGCTCCTTGTCCAAATATAGTCACTTCTGTCCCCAAAAACCAAAGATGGTATCGGCCAAAAAACACAAACTCAAGGCTTCAAAATATCAAAAATAAGTCACAACACACTAACCTGATAATCACACAGAAGTGGCCTTCTAATTTCTGA
Source organism: Sphaeramia orbicularis (assembly GCF_902148855.1). NCBI lineage: Eukaryota > Metazoa > Chordata > Actinopteri > Kurtiformes > Apogonidae > Sphaeramia > Sphaeramia orbicularis. Next base: position 46,569,763 of record NC_043977.1, on the reverse strand, counting down.
CTTTTTTTGTGTGATATATACACATATACATATACATACACATACACATACACATATACACATACACATACACATACATATACTTGAACATATACATATAGACATACATATGCATATATTTGTACATATACATATACTTGTACATATACACATACATATACATATACTTGTACACATACATATACATATACATATACACATGCCTATACATATACTTGTACATATACACACACATATACACATACAAATACTTATACATGTACATACAGTACATATACACATGCCTATTCATATACTTCTACATATACATGCACATATACATATACACTTACATATACTTATACATATACATACACATAGAAATACAAATACACATACACAGACACATACAATGATGATTGTATAAGTTATAATTTGAATTTTCTTTTTGGTCTGAGTCTATTTTACATTTGAGTTCAAATACAATATCTATTACAACCATCATTCTGAAGACAACACAGATTGTGTTGACCTAACTCACTCTGTAGTGTGTTTTGCATCACGCTGAATGTCACAGGTCTGTTAGTTATCAGCCCAATAAAGTTTTACTGAATTTGAGTAGTCCCTGACTTTATTTGTCTAGCTGTCTGGTAGGGACACATCACTGCAGGAGGTTGTGTGTGTGTGTGTGTGTGTGTGTGTGTGTGTGTGTGGGTGTGTGTGTGTGTGTGTGTGTGAGAAAGAAAGAGTAGGACTATAGGTCACAGACTAAGCAGTTTATGAGAATTCTTCCTCCTCACTTGTTGCAGTGAATAAAGCCTGATCCCACACTGACATTGGAGATTATGAGCAGTTTTTTGTGTGAGCGGACACTTCCCGCTGCTTAGCCCTAAATTCTCAGCTTAGCTCCATAGAAAATCCCCTTTACTGCACTTTTCTACCTGGCTTTGTGGGTCTCTGCTTTGAGTTGCAGAATTCTTTGGAAAATTAGATAAAAATAGATGTTGTGTGAATATCTTTTAAAGTAAAATAGTGCATATTAATGGAACTCAAGCAACAACGGCGTGTTTTTCAGATTCCCGCTGTTGAAGGTACATGCAGCAGATGTGAACACTCTTACTAGAACAGTAAGTGGACAAGAATCATGCCCACTTTCATTCATTTCTGCCGTTTTCTGTGCAGCGGGGAAGGGAAAAAGCAGCCATATCACAGCGGTTGAAGCCCACAAGAGGGATGGCGAGTCTGAGCCGCACTCTCAGGTTGCCGTAGAAACCAAACCAGGGCTATTTGTTCCAATTTGCTCTGTGGCGTTGAGATCAAAAAGCCTGGAACCAAATGTGCTCTCTGCATATTAGCATCTGCATTTGATTCATCACAATTAGCCGTCTGCGCACCTTATTTACATTCTGATTAGCATTTACAGTGAAGAGGTTCCGCTCCTGCGCAGTACAATGCTGCATGTAAGGCCACGGGGGCTGCAGAGGTTTTGAACTGTGATGAACTCTGTGGTTTGTTGTTGTCGGTTTAGGCCTTCTCTTGGTGTAAAAAGCATCATGTGCCCCCCTCCACCACCACCACCACAAAACCCAATGAAGTCTCTGTTTAAATGCCATTCCTGGTCCGCCTTCTCCTGCTCCATTGAAAAGTTTGGCGGTTTGTTTACGAGAGCGCCAGCACCTCTTTGTGGTCCCGCTCTCTGCCCTGTGAGCAGCCAGTAAAAGACTAACCCCTCCCCCTCTCCTCTGTCTCCCTGTCCCTGCAGAGTCAGTTTGAAAAGGACAGACAGCCCCCTCAGCCCTTGGCCCGACACCCTAGTGATGCTTAGCTGGTGAGTACACTTCCAACTTTTCATCTCACTAAAATGCATTATATTTGGATTTTTTTTCCCCACTTAAATGTATCATATGATTAGGTTTTCTTCTCCTATCATTCTACTGGTTTTCTCAGTGTGTTTAGCTTTCATCATCACTATTTGCTAAAGACCACTGCCTCTCTGTATATTCCTGAATTGAATAAGTGAACGAATGAATAGAGTGCTCAATTTTAGTCACAAGTGAAAAGTTCTGTCTTGGTTTTCTGGATTTCTCTTTTATGAGCACTTGCTATTATTCTCCTTTTCTCATTTTGCCTACATGTCCATGGCCTCTGTAGTCAAAGTAAGGCTTTTTTCCCCTTTTCTTTTCTTTTTTTTTATTTTGGTGAAAGCCCTTTTTTATTCTGACTGAAATGATATGAAAAGCAGCAGCGAGGCTGTGGAGGTGGAATGGGGGTAAGCAGGAGGGAGGTGTTTTGGGGTGGGGTGTGTGTGTGTGTGTGTGTGTGTGTGGTGTGGGGTGGGGGGGGGGGGGGCGCAGGTGGTTGTGTTTTACCTCTGTTCTGTGTGTGTGGATGTGAAGTGTAGAGTTCTTCTGCTGTAGACAGCCTTGAGCCTCAGTGACTCACGGTGAAATCACTGTTCAGATGACACCCTGTGACATCAGCTCCACCGTTACAGACTGGAGGCAGGGCATTTCCACCGGTGGAATCATTCATTTCCAACCAGAGTAACACAATACTTTAATGATGATAGAGATTTTTGGTTTGTGTTAATCTTGCCAGACATTTTATCAGCTAGTGCACTGTGTAAAACTGACAGCAGGAGACAAAGATGCTCAAGGTTTCAGATTCTGTCCTGGGTAGAAGCACACTGAAAATACTCCGCTACAAGTCAAAGTTCTGCCTCTGAGGTTCAGTTTGTGTGAAGTTTGTGTTGAAATCTGTACTGTGCTTTAAGCCTGGTGTTTGTTGCTGCTGGGTAACTCCATTTCTAAGCTAACAGCTGCTGTTGGAGTGGAGCAGAATTAGGCTTTTTCCTTTACGAAGAGCTAGCACGTTGTCAAGTTTTGTACCACCTCCAGCTCTTAATGCGTGTCTTCATGGAAAACTCCCTGTTGGGTCCACAGGGTTCACTGGGTTCACCAAATCAATTTTTTTTTTTGTTTTTTCATAACCTCCGACAAATGTTGCTGCCTGTTTAAAATACAGGGTGGAAAGAACAGAACCAAGTCCTTTAAAAATCAGTGTACAGGCTAGGCCACATTCAGCTAAATTTGATCTGAAGTGGGCCGAACCAGTAAAAGCATAACATAATAATATATAGATAATGTCAACTCCAAACTTTTCTCTGTTTTAGAGCAAAAAAAAGTAAATTTACATTACGAATAGGTTTACATCTACAAAACCATCCTTTCAAAAGATGTGAATAATATGAACAAACTAAAAAAAAAAAGTGTAATTTTAACAATAGTCTGCCTCAGTTTATCATTTACACATGTACATTATAACTTACAGATCACAGTGGATCTACAAACACACAAAACATTTAGTAACAGGCAGAATCTTGTTAAAATTGTACTTAATTATCTTAAGACATTTCTGGTTGTTCATATTTGTTTAGGTTATTCACATTTTTTGCAAAATTATACTTTGTTTTTGTGTAAATACATGAAAATATTTACATTTACAAAGACAAAAATTTGGAGTTGTCATTAGTTACATGTCATTCTGATAGTATTTTACTGGTCCTGCCCACTTGAGATTGAATTGGTCTGAATGTGGAACCTGTACTAAAAGGACTGTTAATATCTTAGTGTAAATTTGCATTTCACAAATTCATCCCAAGGGCCGGACTGGACCCTTTGGTGGGCCGGATTTGGCCCCATATTTGACACCTGTGTCATAGATGTTTAGCATCCAAATGGAGTTAGCCACCATCCACAAATGACCACCTCACAGCTCAAAACAGACTCCAGCGCAAACATTACAGAAGCATGTATGAATTTGTTTTGAAACTTCAATCATTACAGTTTTTAGTTTGTGTTTTCATCTCATTAGACATTTACGTAACAGTTAATACACAGCGTAAAGGTTCTATTCCAACACAATCATACAACAAAGAGCATTTTGAAGTTCACTCTGTGTCAACACATTGTCATGACTGTCATCATCAGACCTTTAACTAACCTTCAGTTTGTCTTCTCTCACCAGATTTACAAACTTATAAGCAACATTATTAGAACTGGACCAGACATTTCTGCAGGGGCTTACCCTCTGTTGACAGACGTTAATCAGCACAAACCACTTTTTAACTCATCTAACAAACCTTTACTGCTCAGGACACAAATGCTCCTGAATAACACAGGATAATTTCCGATGAAAAGCGCAGACCACTTATGCTCCGGTCTCATCCTCTATTTAATATCCCCTTAGGCCAGCACTGGCATTTGCTTACATTCTGGTGTTGTATTCCCCTTGCTCAGCACTTGCCTTTTTTCTCACTTACTTTGCTCAATTGAATTTGTGGCCTAAATGTCTCCTCCTAATATGTGTCATTGGAGCAGAGTAGCGGCGCTGCCTCTCTGGCTGCCTTCGAGACGCTCCGCTCTGTGTTTGTCTTGATTCTCAGTGGAGATCAGGGGGCTCCAGCCGTGGTTGGCATGTTGTCTCCCCCAACCCCGCTGTTGTTTGCTGATATTTAGTTCGGGATGACAATAAGCCGGAAGAAAACAAGCCCCTTTTAAGCCAAGGAGAGAGAGAAGGCTTGGACCAAGAGGGAGTGAGAGAGACCTAGATGGAAAAGTGGGTGGGACAGGGGGACTCATCCTTAGATGGGGGATTCTCTTTAAAGCTTTCTGTTTGTGGCCCCTAGGGCCGAATTAAAGGAGCGTCATTATCCCTGGCAAATTACCACGCTGCCTTTGTGGTCCAGCCATGGTACATTAGGGTGCCTTAAAACGTGGCGGAGCTGTGCCCATTGAATGCACAAAGAGAGGGGCCGCTGGCAAATCCTTGGCCCGTACCACAGAGGAGGCATTCACAGCACATCAGGGGGATGGTGACGGAGATGGAGAGGGTCTCCTGGGATGAGTAAAACTCACTCCAGCCGGGGCCGAGGTGACATACTCTTAAAATACATGCCAAATGATGATGTCATTACTTGGCTTCTTGTGGAGCACAATCACCCGTGGACGTCCTGGATCTGATAAGGAGGCTCATGAATGTGGGTTTGATGCACTCTGCATGTAATTGGCCATTATTCATTTGAATGTGGTCTTCCACTGGACTTATTGCTAATTAGCTCTAAAGCAACAAATAATCAGCTGGCTACTAATTAAAATTTCAATCAACTTCTGAATTTCCCTTTAGCATCCAGATCCATGTGGAATATCACATGCAGAGTGTTTAAGTGGATGTTAGTGGAGGCCAGGGCATCAGCAGACACTGTTCAGAGCTAAAGTAAAGTTGGCTGCTTTTAAATAAGACTGATGACAAATCAAAAGAGAGAAACAGACTGTATTATTTGACCCCTTTCTCAGTAACTGATCATATCAACTTAACAGACATCAACAAGACATGAAGGCAAGGCAAGGCAAATTTATTTATATAGCACAATTCATACACAGGGCAATTCACAGTGCTTTACAAAAATGGAAAAGAGACAGGCTAAAAACACACAATTACAATTAAAACATAATCAATAAAGCATAAATGATAATCAATTAAAATAAAGTAAAAGAGAAGAGTGCAGGTAGAACCCTTTCAGTTGTTATATGCACAGTTGAATTTAGAGTGATGCTGTTAAATGATAACATTTCCTTTTTATTTTGAAAAGTATCTCACCCTCACCTTAAACCCTACAGCAGAATGAAATAAATCAGGAAATTAATAGCATGATATAATATAATAACATAATTCTGTAACACATAGCCTTAACACAATATGCAATATTTTCCCTGCATTGTGTAATAAATTATTACACATGACTCTGGTTAATTTCATTTGCAGTTATAATGGCTGCATTTGTAATAAGCTGGAGCTTTTTGATGGTCTTCTTGTAGAGCCCTGTAAAAAGACCCCGGCAGTTGTCAACGCTGCTGGAAATAAAGGAGTAAATGAGTTTTTCGAAGTCGGCCTTCTGTGAGGTCGGCTGTATGGGTGAGATATATATATGATTAAAAAGACTAATCTTGGTACTGCTTTTATGTGGTTATTCAGACTGAGATCACAGTCAGCTATGACATTGATCCAATTTCGTATTTGGGAAATTTAACTTAATTTTAAAATATTCAACAGTACATGTGAGGACAACTACTGTTTTGGTTTTAAAACCATGCATCCTGTTATTACAGTTTGATCATGACAATGTGCTTATCCCACACTTTATAATAAGCATCACTATATGGAATAATTCATGTCTTCTATGTTTGTTACCCTCCACTATCATTACAGAAAAGGAGTACAGGCTCTCAGGGTTGTTTAGCTAGTTCTCGAGTGCAGGATGGTGTAATCCACAGGTGTCAAACATACACAGGGTTTCTGCAGGTCATTAAAAAGCATTAAAAGTCATTGAATAGATTTAGTGAAAATTAAGGCCTTAAATGGCATTAAAAAACATTAAATTTCATGTCCAGAGACATTAAAAAATTAAATACATTTGAAGGGAAAAAAAAAACATTGTTATTCATGATTTATTTTGATTATATAAACATTTAATAATTTTGATCAGAAGTATAGCGTGATGATTGACAGGCGGAACCCTTTAATTGGCTATTGTTTATGGCTGATACACGTGGTTACAACACTGGGTGCTTGGAATGCAACGTGCTGTGAACGTGCTCATGCTGTGGTGAAAGAGCGGAGGGAATATTAGCAAATGTTGGAAAAATGGGAAATACAAATTTCAGCAGAAGTGATTGGAGGAGGAACTATTCAGAACCTGGTTAAAGCCTGTTGATGGTAAACTGTCATAAAACTATATATAAAACTGTATCTGCAGTTGGACAAGGACATTAAATTTGTTTAAAGTGGCATTAAAAAGCATTAAATTTGATTTGCTGATACCTGCAGAAACCCTGGTAAAACCGGCTCACTAAAGGATCTGATCTGGCCCATGGGATAAATTTGTGAAATGCAAAAATTACACTGAAGATATTAACAATTAAAGGTGTCAGAATCTAATTTAGTTCAGGTTCCATATACAGACCAATTCAATCTCAGTAAAATACTGTAATAAGAACCTATAAATATTGACAGGTCCAATTTTTTTTTTTTTTTTAGCGTAAAAAAATAAAATTACATGAAATTGTTAACATTTACAAACTACCTTTTACTAAATGTTTTGTGTATTTGTAGATCCACTGTGATCTGTAAGTCATAATGTAGCTGTGTAAATGATAAACTATTGTTAAAATTGCACTTATTTTCTTTAAAGAAATTTCAGGTGGCACTTGGTATTCACATTTTTAAGGAACCTTGTGTAATAATAAACTTTTTTTTCACTGCTATTAGTTTACTGGGTCAGCCCTGTTCACATTATATTGGACTAAATGTGTCCCCTGAACTAAAATCTGTTTGACACCACTGGTCTAATCTGTATCTGGAGAGAAGTTTCAGGGGAATGTGTGCTTATCAGGAAGCATTGAAGGAGATGGGGCCCACATATCTTATTCTAGTATTTTGCAGAAAATGTAGCTTTCCATTGTTAAAGGCTATGCACGTGAAAGATTATTTTCCCTTACATTTCCCCCCTTTGATTATAAAATGATGAGTATAAACCATACACAACAGTCAACAGGAATACATCAAATATGTTACACCCTTCACAGTTTAAAACATACCATTGTTAACTTTCATCGTGACAATTGCTAAACATTAAAGTCAATGCTGTTTATGGTCTGTGACAGCACAGAGAATTATAATAGCAAACAATGTAAGTGGAAACACATGTATATACACATGTAACATTTTGCCTTACAGCTTGCTGTGGTATTAAAATGAATAATTCTCTACAAAAGAAAACAGCACATACAAAAATGTGTACCTCTCAAAACAGTTTTCAGGATGTAGTTGTAGCTCAGATCTTGTTCTTCAACCCATAAAGACCCAAACATCCACCAGCAACCAAAACTATCTACTGATCTAAACTGTTTAATAACTGTTGATACATTAATCCTATCAGTTCATGTAAATAATGGGTGTAAAATGCAGTTTGTCATCTTTTCATGGTCCTCAGATATGACCCATTTGGACGCTCAGAGGCGCCATAGTTACTGTGGAAACACTGTCATCTTCTACAACATTGATTCACCAATAAAACCCATGGAGTTGGATCAGTGACAGTGGATGGACACACTGGGTTTATGTTCAGTTAATGATAGATTTTGTTGAAAAAGTCACCTTTTCTCTAGTTTTCTCTTTTTCTGATATAATAAAACAAAACTTTAATCTGAGCTTTTATGAACATCTACATGCTCAGAAAATTAAATAAAGGACAATACATGATTTATACTGAAAAAAACACAGTGTAGGATAATAAATAATGATAAATCAATTATGAATGAATAAATAAATAGATAGACAAGTAATTTGGAAACTGTGACAGAAGAGGCACTGGGTCTTTATGGGTTAATATGTGCATATATTTTTATTTTGTATTTTGGACTCTAGGAAGATTAGCAGTGGCTGTGGTAGAGGCTACCTGGTACCCAAGTAAAAAAGGAGATAAACACAAAATAATATTTCCAGAGTCTTTTTAGTCTGTCCACAACATTATGCTGCCTATTAAAAAGAATGAATGATCTTGAATCTTGTTTTCCCCCAAATGGGTTTAGAGCTGTATGAGCCTTTCTCTGTGTTGAGCAGGTGCACAGTTCAGGGAAGAAGAAAAGCCGGGGTTTGACCTGGTCAGTGCTTTAATGTTTTATGGGTCATTGGGGATGATTACTGGTGTCTTTTCTTCCTGTACTGGCGAGGGGAGGAAATCTCAGGGCAGCAACTCCAGCCGATCTGTGAGGGAAGAGCAGACACTTATATGAGGGATTTCAGCCATTGCAGGGTACTTGCAACATTGACGTGTATCGTGTATTGGTCCCAAGCACTTGGTGGAAATTCAGTCATGGTTTCAAATAGGGATGCACCGATACCACTTTTTTCCAGACCGAGTACGAGTACGAATACTTACATTTGAGAACTTGCCGATACCGAGTACCGATACGAGTACTTAATAATCCCATTCCAGTTCTTAGTTCCTTTTGTAAATGTGCTTTATTGTCGTTATCATTAGTCTGACTGGAACAAAGTGCTGCTACTGACATTTAATGTGTTGGAATGAGCGTTTCTCAATTAATCCACCAGGAGGTGCCGCTCTGAATTAACCATACTGGACAAATACCACGAAGAAGAGTAAAGTTTTTTGAGAAGAAGAAGAAGAAAGTCAGTAACAACAAACAAGGAGACGACAGAGGCAACACTAATGTGATACTAATATTGCAGCGTTTTTGCCGATAAGGTTTAAAAGCTTAGCTTCAGCCGGTAGAGAAAAGAGAAATGACTGTTAAGTTTTGTTTTCACTTCTGTTGGCGGCGGTCCGCACCGCCCCGTACACCCACTGGTATTCTCATTCTGTTCACACATCCGCGAGCACCTGGAAAACGGATAGAATGTACGCAGCGGATGGACAGAACGCTGCGTCTGTATCTGTCTGTGTCTTTAACGTTATTTGCAGTCAGCGTTACTTTTATCACCGTCATTTATTTTGAAAAATTTCCACATTCTTCACACTCCCCACACATTATTCCACTGCCGCGTACCTGCTGCACTGAACTGTGAATGTCAAACGGCCGTAAGTGGTATTGGAGCATTTGTATTGGATGTCTTTTCCGAGTACGAGTACACACACTGAGTATCGGAGCTGATGCCGATACTTGTATCGGTATCGGTGGATCCCTTGTTTCAAACATCAGGAGGAAGCAGTGATCAGTTTTGCTCCTCTGGGTCAAGAACAGGCCATTTCCACCTAATGCCTAAAACTTCACAGAGCGGCATGAGCTATGATATCCAAGTCTTCAAAGGAAAGTAAATAAGAGCTCTGCTTAAGGCCCAGTAAACACCCCCCCCACAGTCCTAACCCTACCCCCCAGTGAGTGAAATGTTTGTTTCTGGCACCTTGCCTTTATTTATCATCTAATTAACTTGAAGCTTTACCCATACGATTGATGTCACATTCATTTTATTTTTGTTTCCACATTAGGTGTGTGTGTGTGTGTGTGTGTGGGATTTCATTACTTTCCAACATTGTTTCCTGGTTTTATGAACTCAATCCCTCTGGTGAAGTAGATGAAGAAAGGGAGTAGGCTTTTGTCCAGGGGCTGCGGTGGGAGCCCTGAGCCCATAAATCCTGCACTGATCTTTGGATCATTAAGCTGTGAGGCATGAGTCCTTTGGTTCTTTATCACCAGGCCTGGATCCCAGGCCATAATGGAGGCTAACTGGCTAATGATTAGCTGTCCTCTGCAGCTGCTTCGGAGCTGGTCACGCCGCTGCCCGTCTCAATAGGAAGATGCTATGAAAACACATAAATCTAACTTCAAATACCTATTTCCCTTTGACTTAAGAGTCTTCATCTCTCATTGTATTCACAGTTTTCGACAAAGCTCAGTGTGGGATGTTCATATTTTACGCCTGTGTAAAAGAATGCAGATTTAAACTACTGTTGATTCTCTTGCCTTAAGCTGCTCGTAGTCCTGAAAAGTTGTAAAGCTGCGCTTTGCAACTGGTCTGCAATAGACTCTCGAGTGTTTCTTTCCCACCTGCGCTTGTGAATTTGACAAACAACATTTATTTCCACTTAGCACAGCTGCTGAACAGATTGCCTGGTCTGTAAACAGGCCCTGGGTTTATGTAGCTGAGAGGCAAATGATTGGCCTCCGTGCATTGAAGACTGAGGAGCTGTATTTTGGATAATAATCACCTTTTCCTTCTTTCAGAAATCCTTAATTACCTAGTTATTCTGAAGTGATACAGACATATGAATATTAAGCTCTGGAGCAAAGACCGAACAGAACAAGTTGTTCCACTTCCAAAGCTGACTTTTAATGAACTTGTTTTGCAGACAGAGTGTGAGAGGCCACAGTGATCAGGCTGAGGTTTATTGAATGTGCATTACAGAGTTAAGTGTGTTATTATGCAGATTTCAATACTCATTTACTAGTCTCCCATAGCCAGACCTCTAGCCTCACTTGGTTTTAGTGCTGTGCCAAGGCTGGAAAAAAGTCTGTGTGACACCATTATCATCCTGGAACAGGGGGAGATAAATCTTTGGCTTGTTCACAAAACAATCACAAGTCAACTTTGGCAGTGCTAAACCAAGGCAAAGAGTGTAGGGGGGAATGTTTTGGTGGAACATTTGCACAAGGGGTGGCGACTGGTGGAGTTAACCCTGTAAAGCCTGAACCATTAAATCATTGATAGAAAATTGCAGTTCTTTGAAAATGGAGCCTTTATTGGTCCTTCTGATCAACCAAAAAAAAAAAAAAAAAAAAAAAAAAATTCAAATATCAATTTTCATGTATGATTTTAAATTTTGTATCATATTTGATCTCAATGCTCAAATATCATTATTTTTGAGCAAACAAAAACATAATATATAACAAAAACATGTCTAACTTTTCAACCTTTTCAAAATTGGCAAAATTCTGCCTCCTTCCTCATTAAATGACAAAATGACAATCCTAAAGTGTCACTGGAAAGGCCTCTGGTGTACGAAATCCTCCCCCCTGGTGGATTATCTGTCTATTGCATGTATCCAATTGTATACCGTACTTTCTGAACTATAGAGGATATGCACGTGATGTCACCGCTAGTGGAAGTCACTGTGTGGTTACGCCCACTGAGTGGCAGAAAGAGGGAGATGAGTGGCAGCATCGGCTTCAATACTGTCTAAACTGAAGAAAAATATTTAATTAAAAATGGGGAAGAGCTGTTGTGCGAGTGATTGTATGAACAGGTTTGAAAAGCAGTCGGAGCTATCGTTTTACAGGCATCGAAAGCCAAAGAAAAGAGAAGTAGATAGATCCACAAATCCAGGCAACAAAACCTAAATTTGTGGTTCCCATTTCGTGTCAGGTAACATTACTTTATGCTGTATTTTTGGGTAAAATCATACCTTAAATTACATATCGTTTTGGCTAATGTTACTTCTTAGTAACGCTCTTGGTTTCATGATCAGATCTTTCATGGTTTTTGTCTTCATTTTATGAACCTTGTGCTCCTACATGATTTGTAAACTAACTTAAACTGAGGCTGACCCAGTTTTTCAAATATGGGGGTACTCCAGCATAAAGCTACGACGGTGTATTAGGGCCACATAAGAAAATTAAAATGCTTGTCACTACGAGTATAAAGTCATAAAATATTGATATAAAACCCATAATTTTATGATGAAGTCGAATACAAAAATAATCACAATGTTATGAGAATGAAGTCGTAGTTATAAAAAGACCTTCATAATTTAACAAAAATGTGATTCGTTTATGAGATTAAAGTCGTCATATTCCGACAATAAAGCCATAATATTACAAGAATGAGGTCATAATTTAAAAACAGGTGGGAGAAATATCATAATTTACAAGAATAAAGTCATACCCTGCTCGTCCACAGCAGTAGTATCTGTGTTGTATAAAGTACTTGATATTAATTAGACACAAATATTAGAAGTACCAGTAGATCATGCATATATTCACTGGGCTCAGTACATGGGCTACTGTAAATGGACTTTGGATCAGCTGGTTCTCTGCCTATTTTTGGACCCTGGTTGTCAGTGATGATGAAACCATGTATACTTGTTTCAGGTAAAAATAGTGATGATCCCCTACACCCTGGATGTCAGGATACGCGATTTCGGGCCGCATGTCAATGTTCGTGGACCAGTTGTTCTTTAGTAGCTCGTACGGATTCAGGTCGAGTCCAGTTGTCCTTAATTTAATTTCATATTTCACATTTTCCCGGTCTCGCTGTGTTTACTGCTATACTCTGTCATGTTGAGCAGTAGGTCTGTAACAGTACACAAAATTTTCGGTTCGGTACGTTTTCGGTTTTGAAAGCCACGGTTCGGTTTTTTTTTCAGTTTGGTACGGGAAGAAAGAAAACCCCTCAAAATATCTTTAATGCATTTATGAATTTTGGAACATTTCCCCTCCAATTTTTGGAGACAATAGAATATAGAAAAACAGGAGTAATACAATTCTGTTGCTATAAATCAAATAGAAAATAAAATAAGTAAAATATTACTAAATGTATTTTAAACATTAGTATTGTACTTTTCCCAGAAAGGTAGTTTTGAACAAACAACAAAAATCAAATCACATTTGTGTCAGTTTACATTCTGCATAAAAATAACAACAAAAAAAGTCCACATGAAGTGCAAGATTAAGAACAGGGCAAACTGGTATTCTCTTTTAACAAACTGAAGAGCAATAATGACAAATAAATTAACCTAATTATTTATTTTAGGACAGCTAGCAAACTGTTTATGCCACTTTGTGTACGTGTGTGTGTGCGCGCGCGCGCAGGGTGCGATTTGTCAAAAACACAGAGGGGGGGATTTTTAAATTTTTTTTTTTTTTGTCTGAGGCGAGCGGCGGTCATACGTGGGGGTTTGGTCCATAACTAACATAACTAACGCTGGCGTGAAATGAAAGTGAAACTTTACATCGTTTCAACTCCTTTCCAACGTCCAACTCCTGGGTTCTCTTCCTCTATTATACAGCGTGTGTGAGAGAGACAGACAGACAGACAGAGAGCGAGACAGAGCTAGTGTAAGTGTTTTACAACTATCGTAGCTCATAGGGGCCAAACAGCGTTTGTCTTATCTTCTCTTTCCTTGTTGTTGTCTTTCACCTGAACCCGTAGTGATCCCAAACAGGACTGTAATGATGGCGGAGGGTCATATTTGTTGTTTTTTTAACCTTATGGCAGCATCTATTTCATATTTTGGGCCATTGTGCACTGGTTCAATATGTCCGTGTGGAACTTGTGCAGATTTAAATTTCCATATCGAACAACATCTTTTGTTCCATTTTCTTTTTCAGTACAGCTGTGTACCGAACCAAACAGGTGCGTACCGAAACGGTTCGGTTCGGTACGTGTACCGTTACAGGCCTATTGAGCAGGTTGGTTTTTGCCACTCAGTCTGACTTAGAGGGGTGTGGCCTGGGGGGGAAGTGACGTATGTGCATACCCTCTATTGGCCGCACCTGACTATAAGCCGCACCCACCCTGTCTCCAACATCTCACCATCAATTCATTGATGCCAAGCTTATGTGCAGCAGCTCTATTTCCTTTTTCGACAGCCAGATCAATCGTTTACCCAGAAAACATAAATTAGCCGCATCATTTTAGAGCCGTGGGTTCACAAGTGTGTAGAAAAAAGTAGTGGCTTATTTATAGACCGGAAATTAAGGTGCATCAAGTTTTTCAAGAAAAAAATATCATACTGATCATGTAGAGGGCTTCAAAACTCATGTATCAAGTATGATACATTTGGCATTATAGGGTTAAAATGACTAAGTAACTTAAAAAAAAGAAAAGAAAATGCAGCAAAGACAAAAGCAGACCTGCCGTATTGACAAATCCATTTCTTCATTAGAACTCATAGTGTGTTGGTGTGTAGTTGAAACACAGACACTGTTGTTGTTAACAGAGAGAACTGGACTTTTGAAAATGACATCCCAGAATGCAACAGGGGAGGAGAATGCAGACTGAAGGCTCTTATCACATTATGAACTGAAACGGTACAGAATAGGTTGTCTTGTTTTGTTGCTGAAAACAAAACTTTGCAGTTGTTAACAGCTGACTGAATGTGCAACAGAGAGGAGAATACAGTTTTTGTTCAATGTGTTTATTTTTTTTTATTTTTGTATGTGCACACAATGTGGTAGAGGTAGAATGACATCAGGGAACTACAACACTTGGTTTGAGAAAGATTAGTTTCAGTAAAAAAGAAAAAAAAAAGTCACATTTTTCTTCAGTTTTTGAATGAATGCCCCAGTGTCTTTTACACACACCTTACACTGATGAACAGTAGAGCAGAAGTATTCACATACATTTTGTTGGTACATAAGTATATTTTCAGCTGACTTCTAAACATCCACTAGGTCAAATACAGTATTTAAGCCACGTTAAACTGTATTTCTTATGTTTGATACAGTTCGTAAAAGCCAACAACATTCATCTGTGCTAACCTATAAAGGTAGGGGGTCCAGGAAAGAGTCCATTGGTTAGTCTGAAGGACATCTAGACCATCTAGACCAGGGTTTCTCCCAGAAGAGAACACACATTTAATTTTAATTTAAGTAAATCATGTCCTAATGTCAACTATCAATAATGATCCTAATCTTTTAAACAAGTGTTTTCTTTGGTCAATCCTGAGCTCTATATTTTTGAATAACAGTTAATTTGCACATTTTTTTAAAAAGTTTTAATTGTTTTACACTGTTTTAATCGATGTTCCAGGCCATTCCAAAGATTAACCCCTCTGACGGAAATACATCTACTTTTTTTATTTGTTCTTGCCTTAGCTTTTTAAAAAATGCCGGTTCCTCTAAGTATAATGTATGATGTACAAATGTAACTGCGTATAACAGTAGTGTACATACTGGATGAGTTGGACATGTATTTAGATGAATGCACATCAGATGTTTTGTGGGAATAAAACACTGGTTGAGCCATTAACGTCTCATCGACTCATCAGATGTCATAAGTAGAGTTAGATATGAGGACATGTTGACATTTAACATCCATCCTGTCCATTAATATATGATGTAAACAGTCACACAAATGTAATAATAAATTCATTGTAATTCTGAGTAGACATGCTTTCTTTTCCTTTTTTACACAGACCCTGTACCTACTCATTGTACCAGTATCCTTTGGTTATGTATAAACATGTCTAAAATCCCTCCTTTAAGTGTTTTTTCGTAAACCACCTGAATGTGACATAAAGCAGGACTTTGCGCTCTCTGTGTTGAGATTTTTCACTCAGAGTTCCTGGGTACAGCCGGTCGATTGGAGGCTCCTGGCTGTAAACTTGCTGTTTGCTGCTTAATCATTCAGTGAGGATTAGTGGCACTGTGTGTTTTCTAATTATAAACCAGGACTGAGTGCACTCTCCTCTTCTGTGGGGTCACATCTAACCCACCAGACCTGCTTTGATCACAGCTCCACTCAAACTGATGCTTTCATACAGTGTTGTGCAAGTTATTTCCAAACTGTAATCCATTACAGATTACTTGTTACTGTTACATAACAATAATTCCTTGCCTAACAATATTACTGTCTCAGAATTATAATGTATTACAGGACTCCTGTATTACTTTTGAGTTACATACAAACTCTAGTCATATATGGCACGTCCCCCCAATACAAGAGACAGGAGAGCCTTAGAAGACATAGGCCCTCCCCCTTACCCCACCTCCTTGGTCCTTGCACTTGGCACTACCCCTGGAAATGGAGTTGAGGGGTTGAAACATTCCCCTATAAAATGAGACAACCCTTCCAGACCTGTTATGTCATCAGCAGTCATTGATGCTGCTATAAATAGATGGGACGACTTTGTTTCCGAAAGAATTCACCAGCAGCTGTAACCGTCTCTGTTGCTTGGGCTTTGGTCATCTTTTTGCGGTGATCAAACACAATTTGCAGAAATATGGTCTATAACACATTGAAACAGCATTAAACAGTTGATCAAATGGTTAAATTGTTCACGAAAAAAAAAAAGTACATTTGTGTGTTTCTTTCATCGCACTGCTGCACTTTTTTTGTTGTGTTTACCTCCATGACATGTTTGCCCACCTCACCCCCCACTGCAACGGACTCCTGTATTACTTTTGAGTTACATACAGACTCTTGCCATAAATAGCACAAGCACAGTAGAACCCCCCCTAAAGTCAAATAATAACCCCCCAAATACAAGAGATAGGAGAGTCTTGGGACGCATAAATTTGCGCCCTGAAGTACATGTGGACAGATCGCTCAGTAAGTAACGCCACAGTCTATGATGTTTGAATCCCAGCAGGAACGCTTGCATTTTTTTCAACATTTTACATGTTCAAACAGGGGGTGTGGTGTCGAGGACGCTGGCAGATAAATCTGCAATCGATAAAGAATTCACACTAGTCATAGAAGCGTTATGTTACCTTGTCATTGCTGATCACAGGGATCATGCTAACTAGCTTCTGTAAAGCAGGGTTAGGGTTAGTAATGAACTTACGTCCATGTGGACAATGGACTGTCTTCTGCCGTCTTCACCCATTACTGCACCGTTACTGAACATGTACCAATTAAAATATTACTGAAAATTGATTAGTAATGCCTTACACTACTGCGTTACAACAAAAAATAATCTGTTACCGCAATGTATTACTTTTGTAACGCGTTACTCCCAACACTGGTCACACATTTATTTCTATGTTTGTTAATGTTTTTTTTTCTGAACTGTTACTTTTCACTTCTTTTTCTTTTTGGCATTCTCTCTTGTCTGTTTCCTCTTTCTCTCTGTCACGCTCCCACAACAAAGACTTTTCATTTGGCTAAAATAAAACTCAGTGAGGTAGCTGTCAAAATAAATCACTTCCTGTATCATGGAGGAAACAAGGAATTGCCTGAAAGAAAAGGACAGACTTTTTTTTTCTCCCCCCACCCAAGACAATCCATCAGTTTCTTTTCAGGTCTTTCACATCTTTGCATTCTTGGTGAACAATGGGTTTGATTAACCCCTCTGGGAAAGCTCATTATCAATTTCCATTACAAAGGTGTTTGTAAGGCAGTTGGATTTGAAACGCCTTCGCAAAAAAAAAAAAAAAAAAAAAACATGGATCAAAAGAATATTGATGCCCATGAGCTCGGGGACACATTAAAGAGAAAAATGATGGCTGCCAGTCACAGCTCCAGCATCTGGTTTATCAACGGTCCAGATGTGTTCACTGCATTATGAAGATCAGTACCGTGTGTGACTGCTGCTTAAGCGTCAATAGAAGTTTGAGACGCGGAAGTTTTTCTCTTGACGGTTTATTCTGCCTCCTGTCACTTCATAGACATAGTGAATTTGGTGGAGTTTCATTGCTAACACTAATCAATTCCAAATCTTCCAGAGAACACCTGCAAAAATGATTCAATCCATTTTTAATCAAAGCAACTTTGTCGAAATCAGATAACCTCGTCTGTCTCCCATCAGCCATTTGACTGGGATGCGGAGACTTAGTTCGTGGTACTGATTATAGCTGCAGATTTACTGGTGATTAAAAAAAAAAAATACCTGGAATTTTATCGTAAATTGATATTTACATCAGGAGGTTTTAATTAACACAGACATGTCAGGAATGAGGAAATATGCTTGTTTTTGGTCTCAAATGGTGACACACCAGTTTCTTCTATGAATGTCCTTCACACATTGAAGTCTTTTGCTCAGTCTAATAACCAAGTTTTTTTAGTTTGAGACCTAAAAAGTCAGTTGTTGATGTTGATGTTTCCCTGAGACACAAATTTACCAAAATACACCAGAAATTGCGATGTTTCCGATTTACAGTTCTCAGTAAATCCCACCTTCACACCATGTGCATCTGCAAGCACAATGTAATCATGTAAATAATATTTAACTTGAATTGTAATTCTATATTTATATGAATATTTATACATACACCAAATTTCTTATTTTTCTTTTTATATTTCATTTTTCATGCATCTGTGTTTTTTCTGTCTTTTTCTCTGCACTTAAAAAAATAGTCATATCTTAACTTATCTTATTTTACCTCATCTTGTCTTATTTTATTTCATCTTATCTTATCTTATCTTATCTTATTTTTGCTAACTCATGGCTGACGATCATGGAAGTCCGTTTCATCTTTTTTTTAAAATACATTTTTATGTTCTTTTTCATCTTGTTATGTATTTTATGTCATTTTTGTTGCATCTTTTAAATTGTATTATCTCATTTTTGCCTCTTCTCTTCTGTTTAGTTTTTCCTCTCATTTTCCTCATTTTTTATCTTGTGTCTTTCACAGAATTTTTCATGGTGTTGCTTTTTTTTTTTTTTTTTTTTTTTTTTTTACATAGATTTTATTTATTTTTTGTCATCTTTCACATAGATTTTTGTCTTGTGTCTTTTACATCATTTTAAAAATATTTTTGCATGTTTCACATTGTTTATCATCTTGCCATGTGCTTTAACATCTCATCTTCTTGCATCTTTTACAAACTTTTTGTCTCATAGTGTGTATTACATTTATTTTCCATCTTGTTGCATCTTTTTCCTTGTGTTTCTCTTGTTATATCTCTTTGGTGAGGTCAATATTCATAAACTCTTCTAGTGAACACTCTATTACTCGTTGAAGTTGGTAAATTAATTCACATATCATGTTCTTTTTAAGCATTATAATTAGAAAATTGGTGACTAAATAACAGCAGCTCCTCAGCACATACGTTTGGGAAAGTCAAACCTAGTCTAACAGAAAGAAGATGCAAAGTATAATATTTCAAGCTCAAGTAAAACTACTTGAAACTCCAGGGCAATATGTTAGTAAGAACATACAGTAAAAGAGGCTGAACAGGTTGAGCCTAAAGGTTCAACAACGTACACAATAAAGGAAGAGGTAGAAAGATTTTTGCAATTTTTGTTTTTTTTCTCCAACAAATAAGTTTTATTTACGACAGGCCAATAGTGTTTGAATAATGAAGTGCAAATGTGTAATTTGATTAAATAAACTGAGTTAATGTGCATTTTCCCCCATTGTCAAAAACTACTAATGAATAAAGACAGGCAATGAGACAATAAAGAGCAGCAGCTAAACATTTAAAAGATGAGCGCTTCCTCGCCTGGTCAGTGTATTCAATACTGAGAAAACAGTCTGGAATTGGGCTGATTGCTGTGAAACATGCTCAGTCTATACTGAACCAATCACAATTCTGGAGGGCAGGTGTTTCACAATGCGTCATACACAAAATCAGTTCCACATCTGCAAATCTCTTTACAACTGTTGTCAGTTGTGTTCTTGATTCAAACACAAGGACTTAATTACAGATTAAACCCTTTATTCTTAAATTTCTCTGTCAAAAGTGTCACATCCGTCCTATCTATGATTGGTTTACTCCACGCCTGTTAGCCCCGCCTTCATATTTGGATTCAAGCCCCGCGATTCCAGACGTATTTTTCATTGAGAAAGTTGGATGGCTGACCAGGTTAAGCTTTTCAGACCTTTTTTTCCACATGGAAGTGATATGTTAGGGAACAAGGGCAGAGATATGAGAATAAGAACAGGAGACCTGGTGCTCACAAAAGTCAAGCCTCATAAATATGGTGTGAATCTTGGTGACAGAGAGCAGGATGGACGGCAGAAATTGAAGATTTAGGTACAGCTTCTTACTTTAGCCCACACATATCTGCTGTCATTCACACTGAAGCCACATTTTCTGCTGAAGCCATGATTTATAGACATGATCTGTCGCACTTTCTGTCTTTGTTTTTTTCTACCTCAGCTGAGAGGAAGAATTTTGTTAGTTTTGTTTGTTTGTTTTTTTTTATAATTTTTTTTTTTTTTTTTTCTTTTATTAACTTTCTTTATTGGAAGTAATTTCACAGGTGTGACAGTGCAATGTGATAAAAAGGACTTCCATTCATTCATTCATTCTTTTTTTTTTTTTTTTTGTACCTCCTACAATCCCACCCTGCCCAAAAGAAGACAATCCTTTGTGTAAATCCAATATTGACAAGTAATCAGTACATAATAGATACAACAGTTGTCTAATTAACAAAACAAACAAACAAACAAAAAAACCCAAACAAGCAAACAAAAAAATCATAAGTAGCTAAAATAAAGCAAAACAAACGGACAAAAAACAAACGTTTTTACACATTTTAATGAATGTGATCAGATATTCTCAAAGGTTAAATGGAAATGCACAGTAATAGAGTGAATTGTGTCAAGTGTATCTATACTGTTGACAGGAGTTGGATGTGATAAAATGCAATTACTGATTCTCAGACTGACTATGTGTGAAGTCTTTTTTGTCCCTGAACAATTCTCCTGGAAAAAAATGAACATTTTTATGAGGAAAATGAAGAGAATGAGCGAATATTCATTTTCACTGAAAAAGTCTGCCATAAATTTGCGCCCTGAAGTACATGTAGACAGATAGCTCAGTAAGTAATGCTACAGGAACGCTTGTATTTTTTTCCACAATTTTACATGTTCAAACAGGGGGCGTGGTGCCCAGAATGCTGGTAGATAAATCTACAATTGATAATGAATTCTAATAATATCCACAGTTTTAGAGCACTTTACAAACGTATGGTCTGGTTACAGTACAGGGAGGGCGGGGCTTATTGTTAGTTGCTGGGCCATTCCATTCTTGGCTCTTTCTTACCTTTGCTGGTATGTGCTTGTCATTGTTTACCATGTTGGTATGTTCCACTTCCATTGCCATTGTTGGTACGTGATTATTGTTGAAATATATTGTATTATAAATTATGCAGACTATCACTTCGATCAGGGGTGTCAAACTCATTTTAGTTCAGGGGCCACATTCAGCCAAATTTGATCTGAAGTGGGGCGAACCAGTAAAATAATAATACATACATAATGTCAACTCCAAACTTTCCTTTATGTTTTAGAGTGGAAAAAAGAAGTAACATTATATGATGAAAATGTTTGCATCTACAAACTATCCTTTAAAACAATGTGAATTACATGAACAATCTGAAATTTCTTAAGAAAAATAAGTGTAATTTTGACAATATTCTGCCTCAGTTTATCATTTATAGATGTGCATTACAGCTGACAGATCACAGTAGATTCATATTTGCTCAAGTTATTCACATTTTTGTGAAATGACTGTTTGTTTTAGTATAAATACAGCAAAATTACATGAAAATGTTTACATTTCTTATCTTATCTTACTGATCTGACTCACTTGAGATTGAATTGGTCTGTAAGTGGAACCTGAACTAAAATGATTGTTAATATCTTTGTGTAATTTTTGCATTTCACAAATTTATCCCGCGGGCTGGGCTGGACCCTTTGGTGGGCCGGATTTGGCCCTGGGCCGCATGTTTGACAACCCTGATTTAGATAGTCAATAAGTGTAATATACATCAGCTTTCCTAATCTGTTTTTAATCGGTTATTTACATTATTAGGACTCTAAACAGATGTTACTGGCAAAAGTAATGTGTTATGTTATATAAATGTGAGATGGGGGTGGGATTTAATAAGTTTTCTTTTCTCCTTTTTGAGCAGTACATATTGAATTTATCTAGTTATTACTGGTGTACATGGCAATTGCTAGTTTGTTTTGATCATCTTTATTTATAATGTATTTACTCGGATATTAGTCCCTTGTACACAAAAGATGTTAAATTTTTTCTTCTGCTCAAAACAAATGAATGAATCAATAATTAATAACTTATTATTTACACACACACACACACACACACACACACACACACACACACATATATATATATATATATATATACTTATTAATAACTTATACATTATCTTACCTTGTCATTGCTGATCACAGGGATCCTGCTAACTAGCTTCTGTAAAGCAGGGTTAGGGTTAATAATGACAATGAACTGTCTTCTACCGTCTTCACCCATTGGCTGAACATCAACAGGAAATTGAACTTTACAGACACATTTTTAATTCCTTAAGGTTTTGCAGTCTTGCTGTTTTTTTTTTTTTTTTAGCAATTAAATTATGAACGAAAAGTGTGTTGTAACAGAAGTACTATTGAAAATGTACCGAGTAAAATATTACTGAAAATTTATAACCTTTATTTAACCAGGAAAAAAAGCTCATTGAGATTAAAAATCTCTTTTTCAAGAGTGTCCTGGCCAAGACAGCAGCAGAAATTACACAAAATGGAAATCACAGCCATACATCCACACTAGAAATGTACATAAACGCTATGAAAGTCAGTACTAAAAACAAATTTAAAATTGATAAGAACTAGGGCTGCACGATTTTGGCAAAAAAGAAAAAATCACAGTTTTTTCCTCTAAAAACTTGATTTTCGATTTTGATTTTGATTTTTGGGTAAAACTACAAAAGACAACAGAAGTCAGCATGTTGTTTTTGTGAGCAGCCCACAATCCAAGGTACTGCTCTGACCTCAAATCTGTGATGGTATCATGTGATGAACCCACAGAAGTTTATTTTTTCTTAATTAAATCTTTATTGAATGAATTAGGGTATACAAACAATGTATACAACAAGAAAATAACATAAGTGTGCCAGGGGGAATACACTACAATTCAATTTCCAAATCAGAGCTTATTTTTTTTATAGCCTTTTTGTTTCCAGATTTATCTAACAGCTTTAAATAAAGTTCAACATGTTTCAAAAAATAAATAATATTTGGTTTTGTGTTACAGAACTTACATTTGTGAATGAAAAATTTAGCAAGTAAGAGTAAGTGCGTGCATGGATCCCCATGCGGTTCTATTTAAACTGGGAGATCTGTGCGTGGAACAGACCGACCCAGGGAGCTGGTAGATGTGTGTGGGCAGAGGGCTGTCTGGGCTCCTCTGCTTAGTCTGATGACCCCGAGACCCGGACCCGGTTCGGAAGAAGACAGTACGGTACGGATCCGGGACAACGTAAGATGAATGATCCGCATGCAGTTCTATTTCAGTTGCGGGATCCGTGTGTGAAGCCACGGCTTACATTGCTATAAGTACTGTGGGCTCATTAACACATTTACAGTCCGGTCATTACACAGACTTCTGTGACAGACCGCTGTCACTGATAGGAGGAGGAGCCTATGGTAGCCCGCAAGCGCGCGGTCCGGAGGCGCGTGGCCCGCAGGCGTGAGAGAGATGAAATCGATTTTACGATTTCCCTTTCTTAAAAATCGTCCTAATTAAAAAATCCGATTTCGATTTAAAATCGATTAATCGTGCAGCCCTAATAAGAACATACATATAAAACATCAGCATTATTTTATAAGGTTCTAAAAGTATAACAACAATGTTCCTTAAAAGCATCTCAAAGCCAAACCCAATTCAATCAATTAGAAAAACATCTACATCTGCATTTGTCCTTTTCCCATTGACTTTGAATGTATTAAAAGAGACTAGTTCCTTCAGTTTAATGTCCTTCTGTAGGTTGTTCCAGCCAGTGGGAGCAGAACATTTAAAAGCTTTCTTTCCCAGTTCTGTTCTGACTTTTGGAACCCATAAAGATAACAGATCCTGGAACTGTAGACTGTAATTATTCAAGTCATTCAAACAAATGTGGACCACCAAATAGGATGGAAGCAGTCCTAGGAAATTGACTAGTAATGCCTTACACTCCTGCGTTACAGCAAAAAGTAATATGTTACTGTTATGCATTACTTTTGTAACACGTTACTCCCAACACTGATGTTTATCGTGTGTCAGATATGATCCTTGTTCTTCTGCTTTCTGTTTGTATTGAAGTGCAAAAGGTAACACACACACATAGAGTATACATGAGTCCAAATTGGAAAGTGTGACTATATCAAATGAACCAGGTTGCATCAATAGGTAAATGATCAGACTCCTAATTAGATTAATGCAAAAATGTTTTCCCCTGTGCTCAGGTGATTGATAGTTAGAGGAAGAAATGTTTATGTTTTCCCCGTTGAGAAGTTTTATCTGTGTTGAACATTTTTCCATCTCCACATATTCTTGGATGGAGACATCCATGCTGCATCCTCTAATTTACCGCTCGGCTTGATCAAACTGCTCATTTACAGAACTAATGAGAAAATGAAGCAAAATTAAGGAATCATTTGGTTTTTGTATTTCATTAAGAAAAGAAGCGGAATGTCTTTTTTTTCTCGGCAGCGGGTGATTATATCACAATTACAACACCGCACAGCCCCCTCCGAGGTTTGGCGAGGGCGGCGGCTTCCGTTTGGAATTACAAAAGTAGCATCGGAGGCGTGTATTGATGTGTCGGGTTGGTAAGCGGTGCCACCGGTGATCAGTTTTATTTTCATTTTCATCACCAAATTCACTGGCATGACGCCTGGGTCACGCATCAAGAAGACCATAACGAGAAATTGTGTTCTGAGACCACATAGCAATTAAACAGGATACAAGATGTGTTTTTTTTTCTAATTACATCACAATGGATTTAATTATAGCAGCATATTTTGCAAAGCTACAGTGTTGCAGATAGCGGCAGGGTTGATCGTCTGTCTTTTGTTTGTGACAGGATGTTCCCTCGCTCCCTGGACTGTAATCAGTGGTGGAAAAGACTTTATGATATGGACGCTAAATACTGGTTCCATTTGGGAGATAAAAAGGAGTTTATGGAATGGAACAAATGAACTGCTGCAGCCTTTTCGTTCATCTGTGTTTGATTCTAACATGCGACCCTCTCCGTCGAGTTAGAATCATTTATATTTAATGATCTTTTAAATGATAGCTTAATGATCAGTAAACATTGCCGAGCTTTGTGTAATGATCCTATAGAGTTTGGCGACTCATTCAGGCTCATCCGCGAAGTTCAGATGCTTCGGATAAACCCGGTGAAAACTCATGCGTGAAAAGGAAACATATTTTTTTCTTCTTTGGTGTTGAACCCTTGACAGTTCAAAAGCAGTGTAGTCCTCTGACAGCTTCTACTACTCCTGCAATCTGAAATCCCTCTCCCCCTCACTTCCCTTTCCTCCTTTGCTCTCAGAACAGTAGGCTCTGACAGCCCCGAGCCCAACACTGTGAGGTTTGTGAAATGGAAATAGCTTTGTAGTTCCCACTAAACGTCTGACCACTGTATTTTATTTTATTTTATTTTTTGGGTGATGCGTATTGTATGTGTCAGAAAGTCTTTGTGGATGCTGTTACATGTGTTGTCTGGATTGTGAGATGAGCAGCTTACCTATGAATCCATTACCTTTGACAGCTACAGACTGCTCTAGCTCTAGTATTTCTTCACAAGTGGCAGCATTTTAAGACAACGAAGAGTATTATGCATTTGAGAAACATTGGGTTGTAAAGCAGTAGCCTACAACTTCATGATACAGTACTTAACAGTGGCTCCATTTTGGAGATAAAAAAAGGTTTATGAAATGGAACAAATGAACCACTGCGGCTTTTTTGGATCATCTGTGTTGGATTGCAACATATATCCCTCCCAAGTGGGATACAATAACTTACATTTGACGATTTTTAAATCATATTTTTAACTACAAACTCACTCTCCTTCGTAATGAGTAATGGAAGGGATTCCAACTTCCACAGCAGTAATTCTATTACAGACATTAATCCAAGTAATGGTGGGTTACTGCACGGACAGAGGAAAGGAGTCTTTTGTCCAATAGCTATTGAATGGCAGGTGTCGGCTACTAGATAAAAAACCCAAATGTAGTTTGGAACATGAGGGAGAGAAGTACAGGGTGTCCAGAAAGGCCCTTTGCAATTTAACACATTTATTACAAAGCAAATGAATTGACAAAACTGTGGAAATTATAAATAAAAAGTGAAAAGCAGATATTGAAGTTTCTTGCCTCATTTAATTCACCTTTATATGGACACCATTAGTTACATAGTTACACAGTGTGTCCATCCACTCTCATTGATCCAACTCCCTGGGTTTTACTGGTGAATCAATGTTGTAGAAGATGATGGTTTTTCCATAGTAACTACAGAGCCTCAAATGGGTCATATCTGATGATGATTTAACCCTATAACGCCAAATGTATCATATTTCATTCATGAGATTTGAAGCCCTCTACATGATCAGGGTGATACTTTTTTCTTGAAAAACCCAAGGTATACAATTAGATACATGCAATACACAGATAATCCACCAGGGAGGAGGAATTTGTTCACCATAGGCTTTCCAGTGACACTACATGACTGTCATTATTGAAGAAGGACGAAGAACTTTGGCAATTTTGAAAAGGAAGGCTCCGGTGTTTATAGTTATGGTGTTTATCTGCTTTGTGAACCCTCCTGTTAGAATAAGTATGACTAAACTGGACTCATTCTGCTGGTTAACCCATAAACACCCAGTGCTACTTTTGGGTCAGTTCCCAATGATTTTCTTCTCTATTTTTAACTTTTCTTAAGTGATTTATCACCATTTATTCCAATATTATGCTCAGAATTTTGCATTCTTGAGTGAAAATCAGGCATTTTTCTATATTTAATTCACTGATCATGTAGATGTTCAAAGAAGGTCCAATTAAAGTTGAGGGTTATTTGATCAAAAACAGAGAAATTGGAGGAAAAAGTGACTTTTTCAGGAAATATATAATTACCTAAACATAAACCAAGTGTCTCCATCCTCTGTCATTGATCCAACTCCATTGGTTTTACTGGTGAATCAATGTTGTAGAAGATGACAGTGTTTCCATGGTAACTATGGAACCTCTGTACGCCCAAATGGATCATATCTGATGACCATGAAAAGATGACAAACTGTATTTTACCATAATTAACTAAATGCATTGTTAATATTAGTGGTTGATAATGTAAATCAAAGGTTCAATTCAAAAGTTTTTATATCAAAACAGAAAAAAAACTGAAGAAAAAGTGAGTTTTGCAGCAAATATGTCATTAACCGAATATAAAAACAAGCATCTCCATCCACTGTCATTAATCCAACTCTATGGGTTTTACTGGTGAATCAATGTTATAGAAGATGATGGTGTTTCTACATTCACTACGGAGCCTCTGAATGTCCGAATGGATCATATCTGATGACAATGAAAAGGCGATAAACTGCATTTTACACCAATTATTTACATGTATTGATAGAATTTGCAGATCAACAGGTTATCTTTTCATATTAACATTTTGGTTTCCAGTGGATGTTTGGGTCTTTGTGGGTTAAACAGCAAATTCAGTTTTTTGCGGACATGGGTATAAGGAACTGTACTTTTTAAAAAATTTAACATGAGAGACAAAACCTTGAAGTAAGTTACCCTGTAAGATTCAGATGTGACACAGGTGCTTTTATTTGGCATTTATTAATTAATATCAATACTTTATTAGCGTAATTGATCCCCAAAGGAGTAGTGTGTGAGTATTGATATATGGATACCACAGAATCGATACCCACCACTAGTCTCCAGATTGAGCTTCATTCTTTAAACATGGCAAATGATTGAAATGAGTCTGGAATTCAAGAAAATATAACTTGTTTTTTATTTTGAGACGTCTCACACGACCCCTGCATTATAATACAAACGTGTGCACACAGCATGTATTTATCATTTTGACACACTAGGGTTTAAAATGCTGCTCAGGTGAGTTCTCACTATCATCAAGAATATACTGAATGAACTGAGAATATACAGAGAAGAGGAAAGAGAGAAAAATGGGCTGTTCTGAAAGAGAGGGTGATTATCCATCCAATCAATGAACCGACAAACAGAAGATTAATAGGTAACTGTTTTTGCCCATTAATGAATTGATTACCCCGTCAAATTCTGCAAATACTGACAGTAAAAACAGATCTAAAGTGTTAAAATGATAAACAGCAGTGGCGTCCGTGACTGTATCTGATGTACTCGTGCAGCTCTGTGTGCTCTTCTTACTACAGTATCACATATCGTCAGCTGAATCACCATCTGAAGGACATCTACTAATGAGTTTGGAGAATTTCTTGGTAAAACTTTTACAAGTCTGAGATGATATCATTCATCACCAGCCTTGACCTGCAGTTTTGTACACGTCAGTATTTTTGTGTGTATCGGGATGTGATTATAGCCTTCAGTCAGAGATCCAAACTGTGCTGAACAATAGATCAGCAGCTGTGTGACCAGCAAGACTTCTTTTTTAAAATTTCAAGAGAATTGCTTTGCAGACACAAATATTGCTTTAACCTCCATGGCTGAGTTAAACCACTGTGGACAGAAGCACATGTTCACTGACTCCATCAATGAGTTTACACTCACACCGATACGCTGATCATATTTGTGGAGTTGTCAGATTATTGAAGTGATCATATATACAGGATAATCTGATCTGTTTTTTCAGATAACAATGGTAATCTGATTATGAGAAATCAGATTAACTCACCTGGTTTTCTCCCCAATACTCCGATGTCTTCCTGCATGTATACAGGTTAATGCAGTGTTTTTCAACCTTGGGGTCAGGACCCCACATGGGGTCGCCTAGAATTCAAATGGGGTCACCTGAAATTTCTAGTAATTGATTTAAAAAATTAAAAAAAAACAACTAATAAAAAATATATGGTGAGTTGACAGAGACAATCCCAATGCATAAACGACATGACAAACTGTGAAGTTGAAACTGAAGCACTGTGGTACTGTTTATCTTTCAAATGTTCATTGTGGTCAGTTTAAGATGCTTCAGCTCTTTCATAATAGTTTCATAGTTTCAGTTACTGTTTGTTCAGCATTAATTGTCAGCCTTGTAAATCCAAGATGGACTGACTGTACATATCCTGACCAAGGAAGATAAAATTCTCACTTTGTGCAGTAGTCTGAACCTGGTTTTTCTGCCTCCGTCCATAATAATATACATTATATAAACTAAATGTCATCTAAAATTAACGTTTTTTTTGCAACATAGTGTAGCAAACTTTTACATGACAAAAAACAAAGTAATTTTAGCAAAGAAATGTCTCCGTTTTGAATTTCTGGGGTTGCCAGAAAATTTGTAATGTTGAAATGGGGTCACGAGCCA
This sequence comes from Sphaeramia orbicularis, assembly GCF_902148855.1. Classification (NCBI taxonomy): domain Eukaryota; kingdom Metazoa; phylum Chordata; class Actinopteri; order Kurtiformes; family Apogonidae; genus Sphaeramia; species Sphaeramia orbicularis. Next base: position 46,540,285 of record NC_043977.1, on the reverse strand, counting down.
AAAAAGGTTGGGAACCACTGGGTTAATGTGATTTATTACATTCTTTTACTTCTGTGAATGAGTAAAAACAAGTAATACTTGTAGTTAGTTTGGTTTAAATTGTTATCTTTGCTTCAGAAATGCCTCAGAGACGGTTTTATACCCTCACTCTATGCAGGGTATTGTCATCAGTTCGACACATCCTCCACATACAGGTCCGTCGTGTTATTTGTGCAATAAGTACCTATTTATTCTCTCGTTTTATATTTATTTATTCACTCACCACACTACTTCACCAGTATTTTATAACTTATTTTATCTCAGGTGTTTGTTTTCTCATTTCGTCATTTCGTTCTTCAGTGCATCTTTGATTTAATGTGCTTGAATGACAATACAGTGATCTGATTCTGACTTGAAGAATTATGTATTGAGGTCCGTCGCAAATTTTTTTTCGGGGGCAGCAGGTATTCAATGATTAGATGTGAGGAGTTCACTTTCACTTTCTCAGCTTTATCTACAGAGCTATATAACCCACCATGTCCTCCACACACAGGTCCGTTGTGTTACTTGTAGAAGTATGCCCCCCCGTCCCAAAGTTTTTTTTTTGGCATAGGGAGGGCACCAGTAGGCTGATGATGCTGTTAGTGGAGCTTGGTTCAAAAAAGGAGAAACCCTGGCATTGACTGAAGGCCAAGGGTTTTAAAGTGGGGGCACATTATGTTACTTAATTTCTCTCAACATTGATTTTTTATTCATTTATTTATTTATTTTATCCATGACTATGATTTTAAATGGTCTGCCTCTAAATTTCTGAAATATTTTTCATGCTCTGACTGTAAATAATAATTTCCTACCACAACTAACCATCTATTTACTTCACATCTCACTTTGGAAGAAATATCTCCCATGAAACTTTTAGGAAATAGTTTAAATTAGTTTAAATTGCTATCTTTTCTTCCAAAATGCCTCAGAGATGCTTTTTACTTCCTTTTTCTCAACATTGATTTTTTATTTTCATCCATGACTACGAATTTAAATATACTACCTTTAAATTTTGAAGAAAAAAAAATCATGCTCTGACTGTAAATAATTTTCTACCACAACTAACCGTCTACTTTCTTCGTATCTCACTTTGGAAGAAAAATCTCCCATTAAACTTTTAGGAAATATTGATGATTATAAACCATATGGGCAAAAATATTGGGACACATCAGGACTCCAGCTATAAGAGGTCCTGTTAATACTGATTTGACGTATGAACATCGATATTAATAATCAATATAATATTTATCCCAATATAAAGCTATATTATGTCATTTGTCATTATTGTTTTGTATCCTAGACACCTGTTAACTCTTGTGCTGGCAAGAGGTGGTTTTTCAGGCGTAGTGGAAATGATATATCACGCAAAACTGCAATGGAAAGACCTTTTTTTGCAACTAGTCAGGTGAATTAAAAAAACGGATGTTAGACAGATGTTACAACAAGCGAAGAAGAAGCAGAAGAAACATGTCGCGGTATGTGTGGACACACCAGGAAACCCAATCATTTTTAATTTATTATGAGATAGGGAAGTAACATATAATAATAATGAATATATCTGTAAGTCAACACCATATTTACGTTTGTCGCCATGTTTATGGAATGACTTCTCGTGTCATCTAGCGATAATAAATGAACAAGTCATCGCATTTGTGATTTAATGGAAAAACTGACATTACGCACTTCTGTTTTTTCGACATTTAGTAAATATTGGTAAAGTTTTGCACGGATGTCCAATGGAAAAGCGACTAGTGATGTCTGTCCTTCCTCTTTAACCTGTTTAGAGACTAATCAGATCTTACAGGGTTTGAAAGTCGATCCAGCTCTGAATAGACACCAGCTCTAACTCAGAAATAACATTGGAGGATTGTATTTGTAGAAAATGGGTATCAAACTAAAACACTGCTCTGTTGTGAACATAAGTATTTGGGGATAATGCTAATTAGATGCTGATTAGGCTCCAGACTCCTTTTAAGAAAGTACTAAATAAAGCAGAGAGAGTCTGTGGAGGACTGTGAGGACACATAGAGCTGCCTCGCTGAAGCTGCTGCATCGTCGGCAATTGATCTTTTCTCAGGACAGCACAGGGACCGGAGCACACAAATACACACACACACACATACTGCAGCGCTTCACACACACCCACACACTCGGCTGCCGGTATCGGCCTACTCACATCCACATCCTGTCTTTATTTTTGTCTTCTCATAAGTGCGTAGCTCGCAATCGTTTGCTAGATTGTTATATAACAGTCAACAGCAGAAACAATGCTTGTACTAAAGTCATTGTGGGATCACAGAGGCACTCTGTTGGCAGGTGAGCTTTTATTAAAGTTTTACAGTCATTCCCTAAGTAGCACAATGGTAGAAAGTGATAAATGTCCACAGCTAAAATCCAATAAGATAGATTTTGTTAGGGAGTCGTACTCACTCACATCCTGTGTCTCTGATTCTTTCTTTCTTCCTCCAACTCCCTCTACATTACATACAACCATACGCTCATCCACAAAGCAGACTGGTTGTTTTTTCAGGTAGGATCAATACTCCATAATCAACAGGACTCTGGTATTTAACCCATAAAGATCCAGAGGTACTATTGTGGCAGTTTTTCCGCTCTATTGAACCTTAAGTGATTTTTCACTATTTATTATAATATTATCTTCCGTATTTAGCTTTTTTATTTCAGTGAAAATCATGTATTTTTTTATATTTAATTTACTGATCAAGTAGATGTTCATGAAAGCTCAGATTAAAGTTGAGGGTTATTATTTAAAAACAGAGAAAACTGAAGAAAAAGTGACTTTTTGGGCAAAATGTATCATTAATTGAACATAAACCAAGTGTGTCCATCCACTATCATTAATTAAACTCCATGGGTTTTATTGATGAATCAATGTTGTAGAAGATGACAGTGTTTCCATGTTCACTACGGAGCCTCTGAACGTCCAAATGGATCATATCTGATGACCATGAAAAGATGACAAACTGTGTTTTACCATAATTAACTAAATGCATTGTTAAAATTAATAGTTCACAATGTAAATTAAAGGTTCAGTTCAAAGGTTTTTATATCAAAACAGAAAAAAAAAAAACTGAAGAAATAATGAGTTTTGCAGCAAAGATATCATTAACTGAATGTAAAAACAAGCATCTCCATCCACTGCCACTGATCCAACTCCATGGGTTTTACTGGTGAACCAATGTTGTAGAAGATGATGGTGTTTCCACGGTAACTGTGGAGCCTCGAAATGTCTAAATGGGTCATATCTGATGACCATGAAAAGTTGACAAACGGTATTTTACACCAATTATTTATATGTATTGATAGGGTTAGCAGATTAACAAGTATTTAAGTTTTTATATCAATAAATGATTTTGGTTGCCAGTGGATGTTTGGGTCTTCATGGGTTAAACAGGAAATTCAGTTTTTTGACGGCATGGGTGTTGGGAACTGTACTTTTTTTTAAATTTAACATGAGAGTCAAAACCTTGAAGTAAGTTACCCTATATGATTCAGACGTGACACAGGCGCATTTATTTCACATTAATTTCACCCATAAAGCAGGTTCAGAAAATGAATGAATGACTAAATGCATTGTTAAGACTAGTGGTTCACAATGTAAATCATGTATTTTCCTATATTTGATTTAAATATTCATGAAAACTTAGAGATAATTCAAAGGTCATTATATCAAAACAGAAAAAAAAAAACTCAAGAAAAAAGTGAGTTTTACAGCACAGATATCATTAACTGAACATAAACCCAGTGTCTCCATCCACTGTCACTGATCCAACTCCATGGATTTTACTGGTGAATCACTGCTGTAGAAGATGACAATGTTTCCACAGTAACTATGGAGACTATGAACGTCCAAATGGATCACATCTGATGACCATGAAAAGATGACAAAATGGATTTTACCATAATTAACTAAATGCATTGTTAAGATCAGTGGTTCACAATGTAAATCATGTATTTTCCTATATTTGATTTAAATATTCTATATAACTTAGAGCTAATTCAAAGGTTATTATATCAAAACAGAAAAAAACTGAAGAAAAAGTGCAGCAAAGATACCATTAACTGTATGTAAAAACAAGCTTCTCCATCCACTGTCTTTTATTAAAAGGATGTTTAAAACTAAGGTATTCAATAAATATAAAATATTAGGATACACTAAGCCAATTATCAGTATGAATCTAAGATTTTGCTTAGATTGTATTATTTGTTTATCTATATTATTGTTCAAAACTGTGCCATCTTGTTATCTTGTTTTGTTTCTGCAACTTTCCTTCTTGTAAATAGGGTAGACATAAATAAGCTGTTGTCTCTGCCTACACCTTTTTGCCCATGTTTGATATAGAAATCCAAACTGTATGTAGTATGTATATAGCATGTTTTGTTAAATGGATGAATAAATTACTACTACGACTAACTCCATGGGTTTTACTGGTGAATCAGTGTTGTAGAAGATGATGCTGTTTCCACGGTAACTACAGAGTCTCTGAATGTCCAAATGGGTCATATCTGATGACCATGAAAAGATGGCAAACTGCAATTTACACCAATTATTTACATGTATTGTAAATAATTGGTGTAAGGTGCTTGATATTAATTAGACGTAAATATCCTCAATACCAGTAGATCATGCCTATATTCACTGGGGTCAGTACACTGTCTACTGTAAATGGACTTAGATCAGCTGGTTCTCTGCCTATTTTGGACCCTGGTTGTCAGTGATGATGAAACCATGTGTATTTGTTTCAGGTACAAAGACTGATAATCCCCTACACCCTGGATGTCAGGATACGCAATTTCGGGCCACATGTCAATGTTCGTGGACCACTTGTTCTTTGGTAGCTCGTACGGATCTATGTCGAGTCCAATTGTCCTTAATTTAATTTCATATTTCACATTTTCCCGGTCTCGCTTTGTTTACTGCTGTACTCCTTCATGTTGAGCAGGTTGGTCTTTGCCACTCAGTCTGACTTAGAGGGGCGTGGCCTGGGGGGGAAGTGACGTATGTGCATTCCCTCTTCTGATAGGATTAGTGGATCAACCAGTATTAAACAGTTTAAATCAGAAGATGGTTTTGGTCGATGGTGGATGTTTGGGTCTTTATGGATTAATGGAATGCCTCCTGGCTGGACAGCATGACTTGTTACGTCCGCCAGGAGGTATTGTGATCGCTTTGCTTTGTGTGTGTGTGTGCGTGCTTGTTTGTTTGTTAGCAAGATAACTCAAAAAGTTATGGACCGATTTTCATGAAATTTTCAGGAAATGTTGAAACTGGCACAAGGAAGAAATTATTAAATTTTGGTGGTGATCGGGGGTGGGGGTAGGGGGGCCCCACTGATCGGCCCTGGCGGAGGTCTGCGCTCTCTGATTGCTTTTCTAGAAAAGACAGCACAGACCTCCGCCACTCCTTCAGTGGGGCCCCCCCATGGGGCCCCCCACCCCAGATCACCACCAAAATTTAGTAATTTCTTCCTTGTGCCAGTATCAACATTTCCTGAAAATTTCATGAAAATCTGTCCATAACTTTTGAGTCACCTTGCTAACAAATAAACAAACAAACACGGGAGGGGGGACTTGGCGGAGGTCTGCACTCTCCGAGTGCTTTTCTTGTTGTGAAGTGGATTCACGGAGTGGTCAGCGTGATCAGCGGCGACAGACCTGTCAGACATCTGCTGTTGTCTCTGTCGTTGTGAGACTGTGCAGCAGTGACGGATCACAGCTGGTGGACAGGCCGCTGTGGAGTCTGGGAGACACAGCAGCATGAATGAAATAGGCCTGGGCTTAATTACACTTACATCACATTTGTATTGGATTCCAGTGTTGGTGCCTGGCAGTGAGGGTGAACTGTGGTGACAAATATGCTCCCTAATGTGTTTAAAGTTGAACTGGAAGACTGATTAAAGCTGAAGGAGGAGCATCTTGCCTGGATTCCTCCTAGAGAAATTTTCCCACCTAAAGTAACAACTGTAGGTTCTATATGAAAAACGTAAAAAAAAAAAAAAAAATGATCCAAACAACCTGTGTATTCCTCAAATCTGTGCTACTTTTCCACTGCTGGTATCTCGAATTGCCATAATTTCTGGACTTTTTTTTGTGTTTGTACTGCATGAAAACAGAGAGTTAATCTATTCTTGTATTTTATTATTTTATTTAGGTTTTATCTCTTCTTCTGTATTTATTTATTTATTTTTCATACAGTTATTCTATGTCTTTTAACCTATTCTTGTATTTTACTCTGTTATTTTGGTTTTTATTTATTTTTCTGTACAGCACTGTGGTCCACTGTGGTTGTTTTAAAGAGCTTTACAAATAAAGTTGGATTGGATTGGACTACAACATACAATCAATTAACAATTTATTGCACCACCTTTGCTCAGGTTCCAAGTAACCAAAAAAACAAAAAAAAAAAAAGAGCAAACGTCATGCAGATAAAATACAGTATCTTATTGCCAAAAATGTCCTCAAGCCCGCAGTTCCGTATTTTATTCCGTATTATATTTTCCAAGTAACTTGACTACTACTAAAATGTAGTTATGAAAGGTGTTATCTGCAGGATTTTCATGTACTTGTGTACACAGCTGTTTGATGTTCACTAAGTCCATTTGATACTTACAACATTCAGAACAGTCGGTGCACATTTTTTTTGTGCAGACTATGGTTTTTCCACAAAGATCTGAATGCAACACTAGCTATTATGTATTTGTCCATCAACCTCTTTTCATTCAGATTTACAATTTGAGAAAAAGGATTGGAAAAAAAAATGGAGTGGAGATACTGAAAACTCAAAGTCAACTTTGAAATTTTGCAAAATAAGCAAAGAAAGAAAGAAAGAAAGAAAGAAGAAAGAAAGAAAGAAAGAAAGAAAGAAAGAAAGAAAGAAAGAAAGAAAGAAAGAAAGAAAGAAAGAAAGAAAGAAAGAAAGAAAGAAAGAAAACTTCAGCTTTGGAGTTGTTATCATGATTAAAGCCAAATTTGACCAAGTGCAATAGAAGTTGATGTAGTGGATGATTACATGTTTGTGTATTTATGGACCAATGATGGGATTCCAGTGTTTGCAAAATGAATACATGTCATATTAGACAGAAACAGCGACAAACTACCACCATGTACAGTATGTGCTGCTGCACAAACATGTTTTCGAGAGCATTATCCATACCAATGATTTTCAATTGCATAATCAAAGATTTTTTCAGCGTTTTTCTGGAGGGACTGATCATTTCCCATAAACTTCTGTCAGGCAGGAAAAACAAGCGTTACACAATCAGTGTATACAGAGCTAGACAAGTGGTGTGTGTTGTGTCTGGATGAGTGAAGGCCTGGTCCGGGTGCAGTCGTCCCAGCCATGTCACTCACATCACACAGATACAGCACAGATACAAAGAGCGCTTTAAATACCAGCCACAAGCTTGTCATCAGCCGGCCTGTGATTGATCACTTTGACACAGTTCAGTAGTGTGTCATTACTGCGCCAGGCCAGAAAATGTAGCTCTTTTAGATGAACTGTCATTCCTAATAAAATATTACTGTGGATCAGCAAGAAGCTCAAGATTGATGCAGCAGAAAGGCATGCTGAGCTTCCCTTGGTGCAATTGTTGCTTTGCAGTGTTTAAAGCTACTAAGGTTTTTTTTCTTCTGCTCTTCCACCTTTCATTTTTTCTCCTGTTGGAATACTAATTTAAACATTTGCTTCGTTCTTCAGATTCCTGTGAGAGAAGTCTGGTATTTTCGCTGATCGGCTATGCGCTCAGATCATGCCTCCTCCAGCGTTCCCATGTGTGCCACGGTGTCAATTAAACCTGAGGTGTGCTGTGCTCTAGCGGCTCTGACTCTGTCTAATGGGGCTCCATGCGAAGAAACTATCCATAATAGAATTAATAATGAGACACGCTTGTGGAAAAGGGCTTAGCTATCATCACCATCTCATCCATAGTGAGTCCTTACCGAGATGACACGTTCAGAAATAAAACATTAGAAACAAGACTGGACAAAAACCTCCAGCCTGGCCATAAAACCAAGCTCTTGGTGCATTAAATTTTAATAACCTCCAATTTTAGCTAGCCTCCTGCTAGCTAAAACAGCTATCCCATCAATACATGTTAATAATTGGTGTAAAATGCAGTTTGTCGCCTTTTCATGGTCATCACATATGACCCATTTGGACGTTCAGAGGCTCCGTAGTTACCGTGGAAACACTGTCATCTTCTACAACATTGATTCACCAGTAAAACCCATGGAGTTGGATCAATGACAGTGGATGGAGACACTTTTTATGTTCAGTTAATTATATCTTTGCTGCAAAACTCACTTTTTCTTCAGTTTTTTCTGTTTTACCATACCATACCATACCATACCAACTTTATTTATAAAGCACTTCAAAAACTTTACAAAGCAAAGGTTTGCAAAGTGGACTAAGTACAACAAAATACACCCATCATAAAATCAAAACCAAATTCAAATCTGGTAAAAAAACAAACAAACAAAAAAAGACAAAGAAATCTAAAAAAACAAACAAACAAAAAAAGGCAATGACTACTGCCACAGTACTGTGGCACAAAATATCCGTTTTTCTATTGCCAGAGACCAATCAAATGTTAACATTTGTACTAGAGCAAATCAGGGATACTGTTCCATGAACTCATTTGCCTCGTTTTTTTTTTTTTTTTTTTTACTCATCATCCTCTTGTTGCCACAGTACTGTGATCATATATGGCGTATACTTCAGTGCATTCTTTTGTGCATTTTGCTACCACAATACTGTGGCAATTGATGGAAGAAATGACAAATTAGTGATAGCATATAGTATAGAGAAGGAATTACTGTTGTAAATACTCTATATGTTGTTTTATGGTGTTCTTTGGTCTGGAGGCTGGAGAAGGTGGGCGGAGCTACATATTAGATAGATGAGGTAGTGTGCAATGTGACTTCTCAGTTCTGTGTCACTTCAGTGCTGTGGTTCTGTGGAATTCTGCACTCTGAACATTGTCCCAGTGGCAGATTTATACACACACACACCCTTCCCCCACCACCACCACCACGCACACACACACACACACACACACACACACACACATACCCATTTGAAAATCTTTAGGAAAAAAATAAATAAATAAAAAATAAAAAAGTGCTACTCCGACTGGGAATCAAAGCCAAGCCTTCTGCATTGCAGTCCAATACATTACTGAGTGAGTTAAATGTCCACTGTGTTTCAGTTTGACCGATTTGCAATTAGATTGTTTTGGTATGAGGGCACTAATTGGCTCTGTGGTAATAGACAAACTGATATTTTGTGCCACAGTACTATGTCAATAGCCACTTTGAAAAAAAAAAACCCAAAAACATAATAATTGATATAATAACCTTTAAATTAACTCTAAGCTTTCATGAATATTTAAATCAAATATTGGTAAATACATGTTTTACGGTTAAAAATGCAAAACATAGAGGATAATATTGTAATAAATGGTGATAAATTGCGTGAGAAAGGTTAAATAGAGAGAAAAATTCATCTGGAAACTGTCACAAAAGGAGCACTGGGTCTTTATGGGCTAAAGCGAACTGGGTGTGTTTCAGGAACAGGAAAAGGGAAAGTGTGGTGGTGAGGTGCGATCCAGATCTATCAGCAGAAGGAGGAAGGCAGCTGACATGGAGCAGGAGGGTTTATTAGTGCTCCTTTGTGTGCTGCCGCAAAAATAGAACAGAAAGAAGAAGAGCGGTACTGATGTGGTAAAGAGAGCTTCACTGTCTCTAGCGACCCGAATATAGATGCTGCAATTTACAAATACTGTATATGACGTTTTTATTCAGTTAAAAACGCAAAGAAATGAAACATCCAGTGATACGTTGGACTTTCTTGAGGGATGTTTTCATACTTTAGAGCATGGGTGTCAAACATACGGCCCGTGGACCAAAACCGGTCTGCTAAAGGGTCCAATCTGTCCCATGGGATGAATTTGTGAAATGGAAAAAATTACACTGAAGATATTAACAATCATTTTAGTTCAGGGGACACATTTAGTCCAGTTCAACCTCAAATGGGTGAGACCAGTAAAATCCAAAGTCCATAACCTCTATTATAAACTATTAGGCTAAGTTTAGACAGCAGGTCTTAATGCACAATTTGGATTTTTTGCTGAAATCCAATTTTTTTGTGTGGTCTTTCATATTACACATTAAATACGACTTCTGTCAGTTTTGAGTATGAACTGATTGCGACCCTGAAGTGCCCCGCATGTGCAAAAGAGTCCTGATGTAATATGTGACCACGCAGGCACGCACTGTATTTATAGAAGTAAATATATTTTTCCCACTGCTCCTCCTCCTGGGATACAGAATTGTGATGTTTGTCATATTTTAGTGATGTAAAGGTCAGATAAATGCAACCTGGTCGTTCAGACTGAAGTCACATTGCAAAATACCAGATGTGTATCGGATTTAGGACCTCATATGAAAGTGGCATGGGTCGGATTTGTGCTGTTCAACCTGTCTTTAACAGAGCAGATACAGGATACAAATGGGCAAAAAAAATCGGATTTGCCTGCGGTCTGAACATAGCCTTAGACTCTAGCAGTAGGAGAACTCTTGCAGATTACTTAAAAAGTACAACATCACTATTACAAATGAACTAAGCTACATGATGAGATAAGGTCTGGGTTAGTCAAGATTTGGGAATTATTATTTTACAAAGGTGAAGGACATTAATCATCATGGTTACAATGATTGTTATGGTCATGGATTAAAACTATCTCTCACAAACTTCAATCAGGACCCCAAATGGGTCATTTTCAGTGGATTGCCAATTACCAGAGTAAAATGCATGACAATATTATACTACATGGATTATTTTACTGATTACAATTATAGATTGCTGAGTATTTGGAACTTTATAATTGTTGAGCTATGTTAAAGAGCAGGTAGAAGAGGTATGACATGATGAAAATAACATGAACGATACAACAAGACATTGAGGATGAAAGAAGATGAAGATGATATACAAGTTAAAGAAGGAAAAAGATGTAAAAACACATAAGATAGAATGACATGAACATAGATGATGCAACAGGCGAAAATGAGGTAAAAGAGGTAACGAAGCCTCCATCACCCATTGATTTGTAAACTACTGTTTTGAAGCCTCACAGTGGCTGTCACCATCTTGGTTTTTGGAAACAAATGCCCATATTTGGAAATGAGGGTGGAGCCGGAGAAGCTAACTTACCTAATCTATAACATAAAGTTGTGTTTGAGAACAGTCATATCAAACTAGCATACGTATAAATGCACAATTGATGTTTAACCTCTGGGGCATTGATAAGCGGGGGGTAAGCATTACAAATTCATGGGGCCCAGCATTTATGGGGGACACATAGCACAGTGGAGGGGGTCCAGAGGATACAGGCTAGAAGTTGTGAAAATTTCATGCAAGATCTGCTGTATGAGAGAGGCACAGAAGTCGGGAGTCGGACGTTGAAAGATGGTATGTATGGACCATCCCCCAACCCCCCTCTGACAGACAAGATACAGAATTTTATGAAGGTTCCACAACGTTTACCTTTCATGGGGCCCACAATTGGTAGTGGCACCCCTGTTTAGCCTTATCAGCAGACTAGCTGACAGACCATGTAACGTAACACAAATAATTTACATTAGCCACAGCTATTATAATTAAGAACCAGTGAACTTCATGACAGAACCTCTGACAGTCTTGAGGATTATCTGTCAGGTAAACACCGCAAGTCAGTTTAATGAGTCTTCACTTACCAATAGGTCAACCAAAACAGAAGAGAAAAAAACATCACATAGGTTACATCTATACAGGTCCAGTCTCTGCAGATTTCTTCAATATTAAAACCACATTCTTCCCACCAGTGTCTGAGCAAAATGAAATTTAAGCAGCAGATATTGTGTGACTGGACTTATTATGACAGGATACATTTCATTATTATGACAGCAATATGTTTATTCCTTGAGGTATTCGCTAGTGCCATTCAGTTCTGTACAAACATCCTTTTTATAGAGGGAACATGGAAACTGATCATCATAGTCACAGTCTGTCCTCTTATTTTTGCATAGATTCTTTCACGGCTTCCCAAAATACCAGCAGTCCTACATCAAAACGGTTTTTGGTATAGCTGCAGGTGTTCCTCAACTGCACACCAGTCCTTGAAAACATCCCCTGTTGACACTGAAGTATGTGTTTCTTCTCTTGAGAGCGAGTACATGTTCAGATTTATATATTAGACAAGACATAAACATCGTTCTATATCATAGCTGTAGGAGTGCCCCTTGCAGATTTCATTCAAGGGTGATATTTCACAGATATTTCCATGGCTAATATGTGTTTAGAGGTACTGGCGACTTTGTGGATGTTTTTTTAGCAGCATGGACAGGCTGAGTGAACATAGTTGTTGTGGGCCTTGAGGGGTTTGGCAGAACAACTGATTACACCCTCAGGGTATGTGTGTCTGTTGTCGGAGGTGATTGTTGTTTGTGTGTGGGTGTTGTCACGATACAGTCATCCTTTCGTTCACAGCTTGAGGGGTGAGTGTTCAGGGCAGCCGGTGGGATTGAATGCAGCCATGTCTTGCTCAAACACCAGGCTCTGAGCTTTTTCCATTGTCTGTCCCAGAGTATGACTTGTCCTGATGGGACTGTGACTGTCAATCACTTGTACTAATAACACTCCACACCCCTCCTATGTGTCTAAATGGTGGTGGTGGTGGTGGGGGGTGTTACTGCTTGCTTCACACTCACAAACACAGCTCTTAATTGCCATGTCAGCACAGTGCAACAAAATCCAATCTACTATGATGATCCAGCAGGAAGGCATTTCTTCTTGATTGTTTTCCTCCTCTGTTTGGAAAGAATTTTTAACTTTGATTTGAAACTTTATTCGTGTGTTGATGAACTTGGATCATCATCAGGAATATCAGAGATTGTTTGGTTCTATATTCAGTAGGGCTGGGCAAGTTAACACTTTATTACTGCGTTAATGCATTCATTAAATAACGGCAACAATTTTTTTTTTAATCTCATATTAATGCCGTGGTATTCTAACTCTAAGGGGTGAAATGGGATTCAGCCTTATTCTATGTTGGAAACAGTTATAAAAGATAACAAATACCAAGATATTCCACCTGGACTAAAACACAGGTGATATGCTGTTATTGGTGGAATACTTTTAGGTTTGTGCTCCCTTGTGTGCTCATGTGAAGTTTGTTTTGAAGTCCATTTTGTGCTGTTATTAGATTTCTAAGACCATTTCTAAGCCGGCCTGCATTTAGCTGTTGACCTGCACTGACTTCCATTCCAAGTTTTTTTATGTTGTTTTTCCAACCATAGGCTCGTTTTAGAGTTCTTCAGTGCCTTCTCTTTTGCTCCTCTACTGCAGCAGCACTACACTGAACTACACTAGCTACCAGTGGCAGCTCGTCAATCGAGGGCGCCACTGCTAGTTACTGTTTATTAGCTTAGAAATTGCTGGCTAAGAACATACGCCAGCTCCCACAACACAAACTCCACCACAACCCTATTGAGTTTTACTTAAAGCATCAATCATAATGTATGTTTATCTCAAGGTATCAAATTAAAGTCAAGACAGGAGCATTACTATATACAGAAGGACCCAACATAACCTCTGAGAGGAAACCCATTTTTACATTTTAATGGAAAAATTTCCTTTACAGAAGAAAAAATCTCCAACTGAACAAAGCTACAAGTAGGTGACCGTCTGCCCAGACCACTTGGGGTGAATGGAAAGAGTTATAAGAAGGGGAAAGGGTTGAGAGGCATGCATGAATGTTGTAAATTCAACACACAATGGTGAGCCGCTTCATATTTTGCTATTTGTTTGTGTTCAACATGAAGTGGATAATCACTAATGCAACAGAAATGCAGTGGATCAGATTGGTTTACACCGTCTTCAATCGACTTCTTGTGTAATTAAACCAAAATAAAAACTCACTCAAGATGTGACAAGTAGAAATCTGTCACAGTAGGGATTCAAAACAAGACATTTTACAACCATTTTAGTCTTTTACATTAATTGTTGTGCATAAGAAACTGCTCCTGCATAATAAAGCTGCACAGCCGTTTTGTGTGTTTTTGTGCATTTGTGTACGCACTACAGACACACATCATGTATCTCAGCAGCTTTGCTCATCATATCAAGTGATATGTTTTTGATCCAGGCTCTCTTTGAAGTCAGATGTAATAAATTTGCTCATCAACTACATTCCCTGGCTCGGCCTTCTGTGTGTTTTGTTTGGTGTCCGCTATAGTTAATTAGAACAGAATGCGTCGTGTCGTCCTTGAGATAGCGGCTAATAAGTGCGAGCTGTCTGAATAACTGCTTTGTAATGCCTCTTCTGCTCACGTCAGAGAAAAGGGACAGCGAACAGGATAAAATACTGCACACGCAGCACTCCTGTCCTGGCCGAGGTCATCTGTGCATCAGTTGGGTAGGTTCGTACTGAGATCTGACCCCCTGCAAATGAATCAGTTTTATGTTTGTCACCTCCGTCACCAGCTGTATCAGTGGGTGAGCTGCTGATGGATTCCTGGGATAGTTTGTGTGAAGTGAACCCCTTGATGTTTGTGAAGGGAAGAGATGGCCTCATGCCACTATCTTCTGCTATCAGCTGCTGATGCTGGGTCTGTAACACATCACAGAGACATGTTTTAAAGTACTGAGCAGGCCACACGCCACAAAAGGAAAGATCTGAACTCATGCTAGGGCTCAGAGGAGGACTCAAAGACCACCAGGGCTTCATATACTAAAAAATAGTAGAATAGAATAGAATAGAATAGAATAGAATAGAATAGAATAGAATAGAATAGAATAGAATAGGACTTTATTCGCCATTTGCACTGATACATTGCAGTATAGGTACATCGGAATTCTTGTGTTTCCCTGAGTCACGGAATCTAAAAAAAAGAGATAAACACAGCTAAAACATGTAAAAACAGTTATTGCACAGACAGAAACAAATACACACTTGTAAAATAGAGTACTGTATCAGGAAAAAAAGTAAAATAAAAGTAAAACAAGTTATTGGACATTTGATTAAAGTACTGGGAGGAAGACCAGGTTATTGCACATTCAATTAAAATAACAAAAAACACACTTACGTGGAATCAACCTTTTAAACCCTTAGCCTAAAATGGTCTTTTTTTCTTATTTTGATTAACTAAAAGGTTAGAAAACATGCTGTGAATGAGTCCCATTTTTCTAGAGCACTTTTTTTTTTTTTTTTTTTTACAGATCTTTCAAAATCTTTTTTACTTTATTATTTATTATTACTTTATTTTACCAGGTAGAATCAATTGAGAACAGCTTCTCATTTACAATGATGACCGGGCAAGAGGCCCCAACAGACAAAAACAGTGACAAAACGAAAAACCGAACAAAAGACAAATGGATAAAAGGAAACAGTACAGATGAATCCAAGACTCACAGCCAATAGTGAAGAGACTATGAAGTTAAAAACAACATAAATCACTACTAGAGTGTATGGGGAGAGAGCAGAAGGGGAGAGTCAAAACGTGCAACAGTCACCGAGGGAATGTTGTAGTTTCTGTTTAAATGTATGGAATGATGGGAGAGCTGAAAGTTTAAGGGAATTTTGAAGGTTCCTTCAAATCTAGCAGTCATTTACAATTTACTGCATGTTATAATTCAGCTAAAACGGCTTCTTCTTCAGCTTCTAGTACAGGCATGAGTGAAATTATCATAATGACCCAATAAAACCTATGAAGCACAACATCTCAGGTTTCAGAAACCGTTGGAATTTTTCCAATTGCGCAAACAGTGAAAGAGTTACAACCATCCAAACTGCATATGCACAGGGTGTATCAGTGATGACACGTCAGGTTTTAAAGAGTTAACTAGCCTTTTTGTTGTGGCTGAGAATAATGTGTAACCGCAAATATTACACTTGCAAATTAGCCCATAAAAATGTCAAGAGGATTGCGACATGATTAAAGTTGGAGTGCAGATTTATAGTCAAAGCTGGTGAATTACACTGTGAAATCCTTGTCATTTGGTCTAGATACTCAATACACTACTTGAAAACTTTAGTGTGTTCAAATGACAGCATTAATCATTTTTTATCATCTACAATAAAGAGCTCAGGCAGCCCAATAACTGGATACCTGGACTGCACACAAATCTTTTTTTGTTGTTTTTACAGCTGTGAATGATTATTTGGTAAATGAACAGTTTTTCCTCCTAAGATGAATCAATCAGGCTAAGTGCTCCTTTTATGAAACAACATAAAAAAAAAGGGACATGGTGAAAATTTGCACTGGCAATCACTTAATTTGCCTCAAGAAAAGTTATAGAAAATAATTGTCAAGAGATGGATAAGCTGTAAATCTACACAGACCCTATAAATGTACAGCATTAAAAATTGGTTACAAGATGTTACTAATGGGTTCATTAAAGGCTCATAAATTATTTACATATCATTTATAGGAAGTTTGTAAGAGCTGATTTTGGGTTGAAAATATAAACCTACTCGTGACCATTTTGCATACTTAAAAAAAAAAAAAAATCATTCTACGTTACAACTATATGGTTTTTGATAAAGGTTCAATACATAATATTCATGTGTTTTTGTGTACTTATGTTAAGTTTGTTTTAGGAGCCAGTCACCTGTTTAATGTTAGCTAGCTCCATTTTTAAGCTAAGTTCCCTACATCCATGACAGTGATACTTGAAAGATTTGTGGTTGCACAAATGGTGGCTGCATTCACATAACTGGTTGGGAGTTTATGTTAGCTAACTCCATTTGCCAGCCAACAGTAGCTAGCATTGCACATTGTTACTGCTGTAGAGGAGCAGAAGAGAAGGTACTCGGGAGTGAGTGTAGGGAATTGTAGTCCTCTAGAAAAAGTGTACTGGCTTTAATCATGGATGTGGGTGATTTAGTCAGTCGTTCCTTCAGAAAAGCAGTTGGCTAACATCAGTAAAGTGTTGAAAGAACGCATAACTGATTTGCTAAAGTGCTAGGGGTTCGGGTTTTTTTTTTCCTCTCTTTTCAACATTAAAGGTTCTGTGTTTATTTAGGGTCATCAAATGTTGAATTTGCAGATCATGTGGTTTACTGAGCCGGTGTTAGCCGAGTCTGTTCTGTGTTTTTAGTTAACTTTATTAAACTCCTACTGTTATAAAGCACAACAGTTCTCATTTTCTGTAATTACAGGGTGGGGAAGCAAAATGTACAATATTTTGAGGCAGGGATTGAAAGACAGTGTATGACCAATTAGTTTATTGAAAGTCATGAGAATTTATTTGCCACAAGAAAATTGACATAATAGAAAATGTTTTTATTCTATGTGTCCTTCTTTCTCAATAACTGCCTTCACACGCTTCCTGAAACTTACGCAAGTGTTCCTCAAATATTCGGGTGACAACTTCTCCCATTCTTCTTTAATAGTATCTTCCAGACTTTCTCGTAATAGTGTTGCTCATAGTCATTCTCTTCTTTACATTATAAACAGTCTTTATGGACACTCCAACTATTTTTGAAATCTCCTTTGGTGTGACGAGTGCATTCAGCAAATCACACACTCTTTGACGTTTGCTTTCCTGATTACTCATATGGGCACAAGTTTCTGAAAAGGTATGGATAATAGTGTTAGGTATGATTATGACATCAATATATGTTTGGTTTCAAAACAATTGACGTAGAACTAAATGTTCATTGTAAATTTTGCTTCCCCACCCTGTATGCAGTAATGAAAACGCAATTATAATCATTTTAGTGTAATTTTCAAAATTAAATGTAAATTTCAATTATATCTACATACTGGACCTTTAACCCTTTATAGGTCACTCACCGAAATACTCTGAAATTCTACATTTCAACCTTAGTGTGTTATTGGAGGACATAACAGGACTATTACTTTTGGGAAATTTTTCAAAAGTTTTTATTGTTACCTCCGCCAAGGAGGTTATGTTTTCATTGGGGTTTGTCTGTTTGTTTTTTAGTTTGTCTGTTTGTTTGTTTGTTAATTTGTTTTTCTGTTAACAAGATAACTCAAAAAGTTATGGACAGATTTTCATGAAATTTTCAGGAAATGTTGATACTGGCACAAGGAAGATATGATTACATTTTGGTGGTGACCGGGGGGGAGGCTGATCTGCCTTGGTGGAGGTCTGCACTCTCCGAGTGCTTTTCTAGTTATGTAGAAAATCAAGTCCAATGAAGTTACCATATATGGTTCCTGTGGCAAAAAAAAAAAAAAAAAAAAAAAAAAAAAAATTCAAGAAGTAAATATAAACTAGAAGGTAAAAATGCAAGAAAAACACATATTTGGTGAAAAGAACATGTATTTTAGAGCATTAGACCAACATAAGTGCTGATCCAGACACCTGTCCACATCCACATTCTCCCTTTGAACATCATTCCTTACATTAGTACCATTACGTCATGGTACCTAACAAAGCAGGTACACTCATTGTTCATGCAGAGGTGGACCTTATAGACCCTGTAGACCACACTGGACCTGAGATAGTTGACTCACTGTCCTCACTGGAACTGTTGCTGTCACTGTCTGGTAATGTGTGTGGAAATGACCAAAAATAGTCACTTGCCTGATAAAGGGTTGAAATTGTCCATCCTAAAGAACCCAACTTGAGGAAACCTAGAACTGTCTTATCAAAAAAAGAGACCAACATTAGTTCATTGACTTGACCATGAAAATACCTCCCGTCCTGCCGTATGAATCGTTCTTCTTTTTGGACACTAAACAGTGAAGGAGCCTGGACCTCAGCTCTCTTCACCCTCCTTTAACCATCCTTCTCTCTGTGACCTTTGGCTTGCCAATTAACAGCCTCTGCTTGGAGCATCAGGGAGCCCTCTTTTGTGGTCGTGTCGCGTTAGAGATGTGTTGGACAGACCTTTTATTTGAGTGGTTGCTCATGTCATGCCGTTTTGTTCTCTAATAACCCATCATCTGGGCACTGTCCCTTTGACCCCGAGCCTCTGACACATGGCTCCGCTAAAGGCCACCGCTCGAAAGGCTGGAAATGTGCAAGAAATTTAATCTTCCTACTAAATGTACTGAGTATGTGATTAGTTTGCTGTGGATTTAATGAACAAATATGAAAGTTTAGAGTCAGAGTCAGTGAATGAACTTCCTACCATTCAAGATTCATTCATTCATTCATTTTCTGAACCCACTTTATCCTCACAAGGGTCACGGGCGTCGCTTGGAGCCTATCCCAGCTACATAGGGGCGAAGGTGGGGTACACCCTGGACAAGTCGCCAGTTCATCGCAGGGCTGACATATAGAGACAAACAATCACTCTCACATTCACACCTATGGACAATTTAGATTAACCAATTAACCCATCAGTGCATGTCTTTGGATGGTGGGAGGAAGCCGGAGTACCCGGAGAGAACCCACGCAGACACAAGGAGAACATGCAAACTCCACACAGAAAGGTCCCACCCCCCGTCGACTGGTGTTGGAATCGAACCCAGGACCTTCTTGCTGTGAGGCATGACTGCTAACCACTGCACCACCGTGTCGTCATCATTCAAGATTCTGATTCCCTAAAGTTAAAAATTGTTTACTAGTGACTCCCTGCATATGAAGAAATGATTTCCCTCTGAGTGTGTCATTAGAATATAATTTACTCTCCTGTAGGGCAGGGGTGTCAAACTCATTTTAGTTCAGGGGCCACATTCAGCCCAATATGATCTGAAGAGGGCCAGACCACTAAAATAATAACATAATAATATTTAATTCCAAAGTTTTCTCTATGTTTTAGAGTAAAAAAAGATATAAATATAAAAATAGGTATATGGAAGATGAGCGATAAAAATAGTATTGTCCCAAATGCCATTTATGATTTCTTTGAATTAAGAGTAATTGTAATTTCAGCAGTGGTGGGCCGTCAGGGCCTGCAAGGCCTTCTCTGCTGGCTTAAAAAAATATCTGAATCACAGACTGATGTTAATTATATTTTGTCCATGAATACTTCTTAAATAATTCCAAATGGTCTGTCTGCTTCCTTTCATAGCTTTTCCCCTGGTTGTGCTGTTTTCAGACATGTATTTTCATATTAAAGCATTTAACCAATCGCATTTCTGCCATCATTATTTACCAGGCAGGGTCAAAGTCAAAGAAAACTGCCTGGAGGCCTTTACAATCAGTTCTGCAGGCCCTCTAAGCAAACCATAAGTCTTGATGAAACTGTTGCTTCAACCAATCAGATTTTGACTTGGCGGCACCAAGGTCTTTTAGCAGGCGTACGGTAACGTCAGTGTATTCACACCCTTTGACTGGATAGTCAGAGAGCTTACTAGCCAAAGCTAGCAAACTGTATCTGTAGGGAGCTGCACAAACAGAAATATAGTTGTGCTGGTTTAATAGCTGTTTTTTCAACCCACAATGGCAGAAGGAGGAGAAGAAATGGATTTGGTTGCAGATTTATCGTCAAAGCCATTTTCAAGATGGACTTTTCAAGAAAAGCTGGACATCATTAAGAGAGGTCAGACAATTCTGAAGCTAGCAAGCTGGTCACAACCAGTAAAAGGATTTGTCCGTCACTTTCAGTCCACTAACTACGACCCGTACCCCCGGTACCCGCATAGATAATCTGTACAACAGAGTAGTTGAACTCTTTTTGAGGAAAGAAAAGAGGATGGATTTTGTGTTCAAATAATCAGAATTTTTGGTGAGTAAAATGTTGCTATTTTCTTAAATAATATTGCAAGCTTATGAGGTTATTATGGATGCTTTTTTATGTGTGTCGCAGCTGTAGCTGCAGTAGAAGGAGACGTGCACCCTGGGTTTGTTTATTCAGTAAAGGCATTTATTGTGGCTATACGAGTTATTTATCAGTGATGCAATAGCTCTTTATACTGCATTTCTGCATAATAAGATGGTTTTTATAACCATAACATAGTTATTGAGGGGTGGATTGATTCAGACGGAGCACTACTGAAGGCCTAGGTGTGAAATGCACGGTCCACCACTGAATTTCAGAGATCTTTATATTTGTGAATGGACTAAAGTGAGGACAAATGTGAAGTCTAGATGGACTTGGGTTGTGGGTGTTATGGAATGGACTTGATGAATTTAAGTTGTTCACTTCTTTGACAAAGTTTTAAAAAATGCCTTAAGTTTAAAATCATTTAAGAATATTGAATTGAGATGGTAGATATGGTTTTCTTGTTGATTTTTTAATTCATGGTGTGAATGTATTTAATTTAATGTAAGCAGTGTACAGGTATAAAGGATAAGCATAAAAATAAGCTTTTGCTTCTAGCGTATTCCTTTTTTAGTTTTTATGTTGATTATAATTATCATACTAAGTGCAATGATTAATGTACAAACCAAAAATAAATTCATTCAACTCAGTTATTAAATCAAATAATTTAATAAAGTTAAATTAAATAGGTTTTTGTGATAGTATTTTATGTGTCCAACCCCTTGAGATTGAATTGGGCTGAATGTGGAGCCTGAACTAAGATAATTTTCAGAGTAATTTTTGCATTTTCCAAATTCTTGGGTTGGACTGGACCCTTTGGTGGGCCGGTTTTGGCCCGTGGGCCTTATGTTTGACACCCATGCTGTAGAGGCAAATGCTCTAGTATCTTCAAGAAACAAAAAGAGATTTTATAGATTTGAAGACTATCAGTCAGTAGATCTCTCCTGTTCTGCAGATCATCCTTGAGCTTTCTATCAGGTCCTATTAGTTTAAGCCAGACAGATTGGAGTTATGCCCCTTAAAAATAATTAATAAGTCCCAGTAATTAAAATGGAAAAATATCACATCTGTGTTGTTTCAGCTTGCACATTGTTTTTACCATTATCTGTTGTAAATTAAATATCACTGGGCCATAGAGTCTTGGTTTTACAAAAGCAATTTGAAGATATCACCCAGGAATTTACTATTGACATCTTTTACTTTTAATCTCAAAGTGTGAACAAGTTACAAAGGTCGGGTGAAGTTCTCAGCTGTACTGTTGAAGGATTTTGACTCATATTTGTAACTCTGCCAAACAGTCAGATGAATCAATAATGTTAGTGCTTGTTTCTCTTCTTGGTGTCTTTATTTTTATTGCACTAGAGGTGGGAAGCAGAAGTATTTCATTACTGTGCTGTAAGTGGTGTTTTGGGGCATCTTCACTTTTGATAAGCATTTATTTTTAATGTCTTTTTAATTCTTGCTACATTTTAACTCATATCTTTACTTTGTAGTCTTCAAAACAGGTTTGAGATTGTAGTTTGAAGGTGATGGATGGATGGATGGATCATTCAGACACAAAAAAATAAACTGAAAACCACATAGAAGATGACAGTAAAGTTAGTGGGATTGTAGACAAAAGGCATATAATGGTTCAGCTAATTTGCATATCGAAGCAAAGTTAATTTTCAAATTATACAGTATATTAACTTTCTATTTGATTTGAAGTTAGAATGGTTTAATAATCTTCACGTTGTATTAAAATGACATGAGGGTAAAGTCCCTTTGCACAGTTATAGCCAGCAGCAATGTCCTTCAAAGGTCTAGTTTGCACTTTTTATTCTTTTTTATGCTTTGAGTTCATTGCAGAGGCTGTAATTTTTCCACTTTTGCTGCCTTAAAGAAGTTAAATTAGTATGTCTACTTTTGCCAGATTTTTATGTGAAGATATACTTTACTAAAGACTATGTGGCCTCCTGCGTCTGATTCTTGAATTTCCTTCTGTAATACTCCTACCAGTGAAAAAAAAAAAAGAAAGAAATAACTTGGAAAATATAGGTATAGACAATTTGCCTTTGATTAGGTTAGCTTAGTTGAATTTAGTGTGTAATCTTAATAGTTTACTGTTGCCTTTTTTTTTTTTTTTTTTTTTTTTTTTTTTACATTTAACAGTTGTTTGTTTTTGTTTTTTGCTTTAATTCATCTTTCACACTTCCATCTGGAATGAAAGGTGCTATATGAATAAAGTTTTGCTTGCTTACAACATGACTGCAATAGAGAACACTTGAATTTTCTGCAAACATCATTTCACTTGCTCATACAGTAGCCATATTTCCATTCAATTACATTCGACTTAAGTGAACTTATAAATAATCAGAGAAGACAAGGGAAAAAATATTCTAGCGATTGTTAAAAGTTGGCAATGTAAGCTATCTTAAACATGACTATAATGAACAGACGTATGATTTAAAGAATGTTTGAAGCTTCAGGAGAATTTTTAGGAATTTATTTTAAATAAATTAATAAATTACTTAACTGTTTTTAAGAAGAAAAAAGAAAGGAAAACTCCACCTCAAATAACCTTTTCATGTAATTTTGCCATTTCCATAAACATTTTCTGATGCAAATATTCAATGTTTTAAATACATGTGGCCCGTGGAAACACACTTACTGCTTCTATTCAGCACTTCTTTAGTAGCAACAATGTACAACATTAGCTAATGCTAATATAGCTATTAGCTATCAGTATGAACACAGATTCCAACACAAACTTCATGCAGCCTAAGCACAAACACAAAGGACCTATGGGCTGTTTTAATGACAGTCTCTAAAATGGGTATCTTCAAACATGAACAGTCCTTACACCTGAAGCTCATTTCATATATATTTGTTCTAACTCTCCTGTGGGATTGGTTTGCTGTGGAGGCCTGCTGCAGCACCTTCTCTATAACACTCAGCCTGTATAGTAACTCTCTAATGTGAAACTGGTGGACAAAATTGAACAGTCTCTTACTCCCTATAAGCTTCTCCGAACTAGTTGGGTGAGTTCAAATCAATACCAGCCTGAGGGCCCCAAGTTCACACAATGAAACAGTATCAGGTAGACATGGAGAGAAATGCACTCGATAATATCACATTATGGTTTGTGTGTGTGTGAATGAAGGTGTGAGACTGTGGATGACAGTGCCAAGTGAAAATCATAATAGAGTTTCTGAGGGCCAGACGGAGTGTGTTATTACAGACTGGGGATGTGGAAAGGTATAAAATGGGTGGTTGTTACAGGTGTGTTTGAAGTGGGAGTCTGGCGAGGTTTGAACCTGTATGTAGGAGGATTTCCCAGTGTATCATATAGATTAGTGTACACACACGACAGTTCAGACAGGTGTTTGTCTGCATAGGTGTGTGAATGTAAGACTTAAGAAAAGCTGATAGCGGTCTATGCTGGCTTCTCTGCATTGTCTGTCCATTTAACCTCTTAAGACTGCAGACTGGTGTGTCATCTCCTCCAAAGCCCCTATTGTCCTTCAATCCCACTGCTCCCTGGTCACACCTACTTTTCTCCTGATTGTTACTACTTTGTTTGGTTATCTGTTGTTGAGCTAAAGTGAACAGGTATCCATCTACTAACAGTGTATGCCCTGGTATGTTACAGTCTTTGATTCAGATCATACTGCTGCAATAAGCCAGTAGTACAAGCCTAATTTAGGAAAATGAATTAAAGACATAATTTAATAAGTCAAGGGCACTGGTCATTAATTTGATGGAAGAAATCACTACTCAGGCCACACAGATTGTTAATTTGAAGCAGGAAATTAATCATTTGTGTGTGAATATGATGAAATACTGTGATCCTGTTTTTGTGGAGCTTTCAGCTTCATCTTCTTCAACAGCAGATGGAATTTGCTGAAGCACTGATGTGGAATTAATAGTATAACAGCATCAGTGAATTCCTCTAATGATGCTAAATATATCTGTATGTATGACCATTTCTGTGTTCAAACTGAGCAAAGGTGCAAGACCGTAACAGGTATAAACTGTCAAACTTGAACAGTATTGTTAAACATGGTTATCAGTTGGGACTGGGATTAGAGGATGATATTAAAATGTCCTGAAAAAACCTTATGACTAATGGTACAAATAAGCAATGGGCCTTAACCCTATAATGCCAAATGTACCATATTTGATACATGAGTTTTGAAGCCCTCTACATTTTTTTTCTTGAAAGACCTGATGTAAACAATTGATACATGTAATACACGGATAATCCACCCTGGGGGACTAACTCGTTCACCGGAGGCCTTTTTAATGACATTACAAAATTGTCATTAATGAGGAAGGAGACAGAACTTTGGCAAGTTTGAAAAGGTTGAATAGTTAGACATGTTTGTGTTATATTATGTTTTTGTTTGTTCAAAAAGAATTATATTTGAGCTTTGAGACCCGATGTATCAAATATGATACAAAATTAAAACTCATACATGGAAATTGATATTTGAAATAAATTTTTTTTTGGTAGTTCAGAAGGACCAATAAAGGCTCCAGTTTCAAAGAACTGGAATTTTCTGTCAATGATTTAATGGTTCAGGTTTTACAGGGTTAATAATATCTTTAGGCTTTATTTGAGATTTATTAATCTGATCCCATCTGGAAGCCTCTAAAGTCACATCTTTTTAATCCACAAAAAGCCATGCATTTTAAAACCCACTAAGTTAATTTCAACCATTTAATTGATATACTGTACTTTTAGAAGATTTTCCATTTTAAATTAAGTCTTATACATACATTTTGATGTTTATCATACCAATGACTGGCGTAAATATACACGCCACTTTTAACTGGCATGTTATCTGTACAGATTATAAGCTTTCCATGTGTGTGTTCTCGGCATGTCAAATACCACGCACCGAGGGTTAGGGTTTCATGTTTATATTTATTGTTTATTGATGATCCCCATTAGCCGACGCTGGGCTAGTCTTCCTGGGGTCCTCTTAAAAAAATAAATTAATGAAAAAGTTCAGGATGCAAAATCACAATACACAGATCCAGTTACAGTAAAAAAAAAAAAAAGAAAGGAGAAGAAGAAGGAGAAGGAGAAAGAAAAGAGAGAGAAAAAAAAAACATTCCCAAAATGGTAACATAAAAAGACTAGTAACTCTCAAGCCTGAATAGTGACTTGACATGTTTTCTAAATGATTTCTTACTTTAAATGTTTCTAATATTTAAAGGAAGAGTGTTCCATTATGAAATAGCTCTACACAACAGTGCTTTTCAATGAGTTAGTTTTTGGGCGTGGTAATGTAATTAGAGCTTGAGTTGAGGCTCTGGTAGTGATGAACATCAGAATTATATCCAATTTGATTGGCAAGAGCTGTAGGATATTTGGTGTAAATAATGCTGTACATAAATAACAATAAATAACAATAAGGGTTGGGGGTTAGGGTTATGTGAACTGGAGATCTTGGCATAAATTCACACACAATCAAATGCCATTTAATAACACACAAAGGTCAAAAATGCGTACGTATAGCACGCCAAATGCCATAAGAACTGGCGTGACATACAATGCAATTTCATAAGATCAGTGTCATCATACTGTCCTAAGCATATCCCTGAGCCAAACTTCCATAGACGTTTTAATAAAGTTAAAAATCCATAAAGATGTAAAGCCTCAACTTCTGCTCATCAAGACTGTGGAATTTGATCAAATTGAATATAATATATCTAAATTCCAACTGGTGTATGGAATTGACTTCTTTATTGACTTTATCTGCAAATCTTCAAACCTGTAAGAAAACTTTCTAGAAAAACACAGAAATCTCACCTGTGAAACAAACAGAGTAGTTCTAGGTTTGGATAAAAATCATGAATTCAAACAGAGGAAGAAGCTTTTGAGGGTCTTCAAAGACGAAACAAAAAATAAATAAGAGACATCAAAATATATCCTTTATCTTTTCTCTGTGTGTTTGTGTTTTGCTGTCTCCTCTGCTGTCACATCTCAGTTGACAATACCACGGTGGCGTATCAGATGCCACCTTCCTTCAGGCTCCATAATACCTTGATTCCACCACAGCCTCTGACTTGATATGAGACATAATCCAGACAGCGCCTGTCAACCCCGCCACCTCATCAGCCCTGTCAGTCAACACTGCACCATCGCTCACACACATATACATCGTTTTCTCCAGTCTTCAGGTCAGCTTTCCTCTTGTTCTAATAGAAGGTCCTTTCTCTGGCTGGTCTTGCCTTCTCAAGCATGAGTGAAGCGACTCAATAACAAGAGAAGCCTGCCCTGACCCCTCACTCACCCTGTCTTTCCAAGAAAAAACAGAAAAAAAGATCTTCTATCTCACCCTGTAACCATCTTCATGCAACATTCCAATGTCCTTCCCCCATTTGTGTTATCTATATATTCAATTGCTCTCCCTCAGGACTCCCATGAGGCCCTCTGTTGGCCCAGCCCATTCGCTATCGCAGTGCGGGCATTAAAGAGATTGGTAGGGTTGAGCTATTGAGTTGAATTAGACACGGTCAATGTAGCCTTGGCTGGACCAAACCTCCCGGGGGCACGGGAAGCAAAGGCTGAATAGGATGGGAATATGGTGGCAATATGCAACCGCAATGTGGTTGTCTGCATTTATCACAAGGCTGTAAGCTCGCTGTGATTTGTTGGTTTGATTAAACACATGTACGCTCACTGAACGGGCTTTTGCGAGTGAAATAAAATGAGTGTAAAATGTGCTCCGCTCCATTTTGCTCTGTTTAAAAACCTGCTTGATTTACACTCCGAATCAGAGGCATTGATCTTGTGTTCAGTTCCTTAAGGAAACAGGTGTTATTTCCGTCTGTTCTAATTCATCTTTGTGGGTGTGAGTGAATTCCTGAGAGCTTTTCGACGAGGAGCTATTGGTATTCCTTTTTTTTGAAAGCTAATGATGAGCACTGGGAAGATAGCAGCAGGCTTTATAGGAACAACACATTTTTCTTTCACTTAAAGCTCTGGAGGGGCTTAACTTGAAATCTTGCTAAAAGATCCTTAACAATGATGTATAATCACCTCTAATGAATCAGTGAAAAAAGGGAAAAGATTGCACCTTCACAGAGCTTTGCAGTAGAAATTGCCAATTACATTTCATATCTACTGTTTCTGATGGCAAACTTTTGTTAAGAGCAACAAATGTCTTTCTTATTTTCCCCCACTGGTCACACAGACCCCCTTAGTGGTGTTGCTTCAGAGTGCCAAAACATAGGCACTTCTTTTATACAGGCAGCAGCTGACTCCCAATGGGCCAGAAGCAATTTAATCAGCATCGTAATAGATTCTAATGAGATTGGGCTCAGCGAGTTAGTATTGAGTTGTAATTAGAAGTAGTCCCCCCTCCCAGGCTGGACTGAAATGAAGCAAAAGACCAACAAAGGTGCCTCGGCCTTTGAGAACTGGCTGAAATGGTTCAAGTATCAGCACAAGTTAGAGCTGGGAAATGTGGGGGTAATTTATACTTTTAATCAACTGTGTGTGAATGATTTGGCTACATACACTGAAACATGACTCAAAACATACTCATTATTCACTAAATTATATAACCTTATATGACTGGAGAAAAACTTTCACTCTTAATATGTTACAAGAAGCAAGCAGGTTGCATTTCAATTTTTTGTTGATCAAGAAAAATCTTGATTTTGCGCTTTAGGGATTTTTCATCATTTTCAGAACTGGAAATGTAGATTAATCTAATTAATTTGCGATATTGCCTGGCCCTGTCACAAGTTAAGACTTCAATCTTGTGCCTTCTGCTTCCTAAATTATCTCTAAATAAGTATGAATTTGATCAATTTAACGTTATTGCACTACTGCACTTTTATGTGTATGTGTATATGTACATATGTGTATTTCTTTTCTCTTTTACAGTCAGAGTTATACAGCCAGTGTGATATTAGATATAAGCTCCTCCAGTCACCCTAACTCCTCTTGTCCTCAGTGAATTTGATCCAGGTACTTCAATAATCAGTATTCTCACGTTATTACTTGTTAGCTCTGTCTAATATGTAACCATATAATGTAACCATTTGAGACTGTATCTCATTCTTTCTTTTTCTTTCTGTTTTTCCTGGTATTTTCTCTGGTGGGTAGGATTAAGAAGAAAAAAAATTACACAATATGCCAAATTTGAACAACAATATTTGAGCAGTTTTGACACAACCATCACTCATTACTTAGTACAATCTTAGACTTTTTAGTCTTTGATCAAATATGATTAAATAACATCAACATAGCATTAGTCTAAAATAACATATTATTTGCCATTGTAGACCATTATGTGTTCCAGTGATAAATGTTTTCTACCTGGTAAGTGGTTATTTTACCTGATGATTTGACTGTTCAATGTCATTGACGTAGAAGTGTCACCTAATCGTAACTCAATTACTGGTTTACCTTGTGTTGTTTGGTGAATTCAGCGATTTTCAGCTTCTTTGCAACTGTTTAACACAATGTTCAATGACAACTGGGCATGAGAAACACAGCAATAAACACTGCATTAAAAAATCAATTAACTAATTGGCAACAGGAAGTGAAAACGTAATTTTCTGTGAAAATCGTTGGCTTAGTTTGGACTTAATTCCAAAGTAGATCAGATGAACCTTACCACTGTAAACATTACCACAGCTAAAGTGTAAATCAAACTGTATTGCTAGTGTAAGGGGGCTCTGGTTTACAGTGGTGTCTGGAGTGGTAGATGAGAGTACAAATCAAATCAAGAGTGATGAGAAAAGGAAAGGGTTAAATAAGATAAGGAGTGAGGTCTACAGCTAGTATATGGAAAATCGACCCACCTGCTGAGAGAGGAATGAAATAGGTCTGACAATACAGGGGAGACTATTTGAGGAGTGGTATTTATGGCTCTCTGCCCAGCCTCTTTCCCTCTGTCGTTTTCTTCAGCTACAGATGAACACTGACATTTGAAGCCAAGGCTGTTAGAAGGGAAGTGAGTCAAGAGATGAACTTTTTTTGTAATGGAACGATCATTTATAAATCTGATACCTGTTTCTTTATCATTCATTGACTCTGTCCTGCCCCAGAAACTTCATTTAGCCATCCATTTATGACTCTTAATAGCAATGCAGCAGTTTTCTTTACACCTCATCAATGAAAGGTGCCAATCAAATATACAGGTATACAGCAAACGTTCAAAACTGTCCCACATTTCTAACACTTACTGCTCACATTTCTACTATAATTTAGTACTTCAGTTCCACACACACTGTTGTATCAGTGGGCAGTCTGCCATACAGTTCCCCTGGGAGACTGTCGAGGTCTGTGCCGAAATACACTCAACCTGGTTCCTGCTGCTTGACTACCAACTTGCCTGCTCTGTTGCCATAGATACAAGTTGGCATTGGCTGGGGCTTATGAGAGTCTGCACTCAGGAAAGGTTTAGATTTACTAGCGGCCATCTGGATAAAGACTGGAAATGAGAGGAAGGCTTACCTTTATTTATCTAGGTTGAGCTTTCCATAATTACCTTAGCACCGTAACAATGTTGACTTTTCATTTGCAACAACTGGGAGAAAAAGCAACTTGTATTGTTAGGTTGTTTACAACAAGTTGAACTATTCTGAAGCATCCTGTTGAGATATGTTGTAAAAGTTGTGCACCTTCACAGGCCTTGCTCTTAAACATTAAGGTCAAATGGTGTGTCTGCTGTAAACTGTCTGGGTGTGCTGCCACAATGAGTGTTAAACAGAAGCAAAGGACCCAAAGACAAGAAAAAGCAAGAAAAATAATGTAGAGGGAAAATAAGATACAGACTGGAGACATTTTAAGGCAAAACCCAACATAATGTGACATTGTATCTAACAATAACACCCCTTTTCTACTGTTTCAGAGTTAGTTAGTGTTTTGACAGCCAAAGACGTTGCGCTTTTTTCCTGTTTCCACTTTCCTGGGCTGGGTCTGTAAACTGCTTATATGATGGGCTCGTGGCAGGATTATCAATACCAACTGACGACAAGCTAAAATGTTGTATTGGAAAACAAGCACAAATGTGTTGGCCCAATCTTTGTTTTAAACTATCGATGTAGGTTCTCAAAGTCAGGAAAAATTCTTGTAAACAGATATGATGTAGTCCACAATTATTCTGGTGCATGAATTTCAATCAATCAATCAAATTTTATTTATATAGCACCAAATCATAACAAGTTATCTCATGACGCTTTACATATCGAGTCGGTCGAAACCAGACTCTAAGCCAATTTACAGAAACCCAACAGAATCCTCCAGGAGCAAACACTTGTGACTGGTGACAGTGGCAAGGAAAAACTTACCTTTAACAGGCAGAAACCTCGAGCAGACCCCGACTCCTGGAGGATGGCCGTCTGTCTTGACCAGTTGGGGTTAAAGAGAGAGAGTAAAGGAGAAAAAGGGAGAGCGATGGAGATAGAGAGAGACTGGGGGAGAGGGGGAGAAGGGGGGGAAGTAGGGGGAGACACATGGATGCGGTTGATGCACAGATAACTGAACTAGAACTGTCAAAAGTAGATCAGCTGGTGTTAGCATACTTACTTGAAACCAGAACAAAGGTCCATGACTGTTAATACTTCTACTACAAATACAAGTACTAACAGTGGATATACTACTATTACAACAGTTTGTACAAATAATAGAAACCTCTACCATCTATAGAACTATATAATAAACACTATCATAACTATATGGATAAGTGAGTGATGATGATGAAGGCAGGAGAGAGGCAGGACCACAGCAGCAGGTCCAGAGATGATCCAGGGAAAACCTTTGATGATCCAGGGAAAACCTGTGATGATCCTGGGAAAAACTGTGATGATCCTGGGAAAACCTGTGAGGCAATAAAGCACAGAGACTCCGGGGAAGAAGTCAGGTCAGTAACACGTATTCACTGGGGCATAAATAGAAGAGAAAATTAGGAGAGAAAAGGTCAGGGAGAAAGAAGAACAGAGAGGAGGATGAGCAGAGAAGAACTCAGTGTATCCAGATGAGTCTCCATCAGTCTAAGCCTATAGCAGCATAACTAAGAGCAGCCTGAGCCACCCTAACTATAGGATTCATCAAAAAGGAACATTTTTAACCTACTCTTAAACATAGAGAGCGTGTCTGACTCCCGGACCGAGGCAGTGGGGTGGCTCCACAATTGTGGAGCTTGATAGCTGAAGGCTCTGGCCCCCGTCCTACTTTTGGAGGTTCTAGGGACCACCAGTAAGCCTGCATGTTGAGAGCGTAGTGCTCTAGATGGATTGTATGGAACTAAAAGCTCTTTCAGATAAGTAGGTGCCTGGCCATGAGGGACTTTGTAAGTGAGGAGGAGTATTTTGAAGTCTATCCTAGCTTTTACAGGGAGCCAGTGCAGAGAAGCCAACACAGAAGAAATATGGTCTCTAATACTAGTTCTAGTCAGTACACGGGCAGCAGGATTTTGGATTAGCTGAAGGGTCTTTAAGGACTGTTTGGTACGGCCTGAGAGAAGTGAGTTACAATAATCTAGTCTGAATGTAATAAAAGCATGGACTAATTTTCACTTCAGTTTGTTCATTGATCCATTGATTGTACAAGTTTGTGAGGACAGATGACTTTTCCCACATGTCTGTAGAGCTCTGCTTTTTGGACCACTGGACTTATGTGTTCATCTTTGTAATGAGGGGTTGAGGCAGTGCAACCCTGTATCTCTCTGGATGTGATGTCAATGACAATGGTATGCATTAACCCTTGGAAGATATTCTCCTTAAAGATAGATAGATAGATAGATAGATAGATAGATAGATAGATAGATAGATAGATAGATAGATAGATAGATAGATAGATAGATAGATAGATAGATAGATAGATAGATAGATAGATAGATAAAGTTGCGGAAAAAATTATAAGACCACCCCTTGTTTTCTTCAATTTCTTGTTCATTTTAATACCTGGTACAACTAAAGCTACATCTGCCTTGAGAAATACAATGATAACAACAAAAATAGCTCATAAGAATTAATTTCAGAGCTGATATCTATCCATTTTTCATGGTTTTCTTGATAATAACCAAAATCACTTCAGTTCTTACATCAGTAGCTATGGCATTGTACAGCCAAAAACAGTGCTTTCAGGCATTCCATTTTATCATTTCTGTCTGTTTTAGTCACATGATACACACAGGAGTTAGCACTTGATTGCATAACCATTGTTTTTTTATGATTTTTGATGGTCTAATAAGTTTTTTCCACAACTGTAGATAGGCTAGATCAATTATTTTAATCTGAGCTCCACTGGATGCCATAGTGTGCTGCTATTAATAGAACTATAACCCAACATCTACAAGATAGGCTACTTTGTGTATCAAGTATCCGTCTTAAAAGTGAAGGATCAGTCCTACAGCTGTCCCAAAGTCCTAAACATTTCACTACAAGTACCTGTGCATTTTCACTGCAGATGAGTTCTGTCCTCACTTGTCACAAAGTTATTGACAAGGGACGTGCCAGTAGATCTATTGGTCCAATCTTTGACAAGTTCCCTCTAAGTTCCGACTTTGAGTGTACCTTTCATTGACTCACTGTTTGTGCTAAGGTGTCTGAGTGACAGACAAACATGTCTCAGGGAGTCTTTTCAAGCATCTGCTGTGTGTTTGTCGATGATCGTGGAGACAGCTCACCCAATGGTATAGATCGTCCCACCAACTTGAAGACAAAGTGTGGCTAATCCAGAACACAGCAGGATGGAAAATTGGATGGACTCCATTCAGGCCTCTTTGGAGTGGCCTTGCTTGGTATAAAAACACACACGCTCACACAAGTGGATGTTGGCACACAACTTTCGTCAGTTCTGCCCACGTGCTGTGACCCAAAATGGAGTGTGACCAGCTGTCCATGGCTGGATTTTGCAGCTTTTCAGAGCAGAGATTGAAGTGTCTGGGTTCACAGCTTCTGACAAGACTTACAGAAATGTCTCCCTTCTAGTCATAAACCTCATTCGGCTGCTGACAGGATGGTTCACCCATGTGTCCACGCTGTGATAACTTGCTCACCAAAGTTTGAACTTACACCAAAGTCCTATTCATCTGTCATCTGATCTCATGGCTCCTGCTCTCAGTCTAGCTTTTGGACTAATGAGAGGATTTGTAGCATCAGCCTTTGACTTTCAGGTCTGTGTGATTTAATGTGAATTAAGCCCCCACTCGTTCTAGTGCGGCAGATACTAGAAACAAGAATCGGTGGTGTCCTAATGTTTCAGAATAGATGCCCCCCATAGACCTTCATCATGGGTATCTGCCTCTGTGTCCTGTTGTTTCACTGTTATTTAATAAAGGAGTAAAATGCCACGAATATGTAAATGAATACTCAGCTGCATAAAAAACCCCGACACCTGTGCACCCCCCCTTCTGGTAATGGAAAAGGTGTCCCTAGAATTTGAATATGTGTATAGCCAACATGACAATGTTTTGTCTTTTCTTTCATTCTCATCGTCTTCAGGTACATTCAACTGTTTGCAGTTGTTTTGTAATATAACATTTAGAAGATGTACTGCATCAGTGTGATGATTTTACATTTATATTAGATAAAAGACAGTACTTTCATAGATCTATTTTTTTCTATCATGTGAGACTTTTACCATCAAGCCTTTTTCATAAAGCCCTAATTGTAGCTATTAAGAACCAGTCTGTCTCGGGGTTTTAAGATAATAAGGAAAGACTCTGCTGGTCAAAATATTAAGGTTGAGAAACAAATGAGGATAGAAAAAAATTTAAAACCATTAAGTTTTGCGTAAGGATAGGCATATAAATGCATATGTCAAACTTAATCTAAGAGAAAATAACTTCCAGTATCTTTGTTTAGCATGTGGTCAGGAATAAGCTAAATTACATCAGTTCAAATGTGGTGCAGGTGTAACCACCACCACCCCACCCCCCACATGAGTGGCAGATACCAGAAGTTTTAAGATAGGGAAAAGATTTGTCATGTTTTCTAGTTTTCTTTTAGTTTTTTTTTTTTTTTTTTCAGTTTAGTGTCTTTATGACTAACAAACCCTTGTTAGAAAATGTAATATCTGCAGGCCAGGGGTGACATGAAACTTCTGCCTCAAGTGGGCTCCATGCACCTAAAGGAAAATCAATTTTAGAGGAACATAAACTTTTTTCAATTATTATTGTGGTATTTTATGGTGTGGCTTTAACAGCTGAAAGAGAACAACAGACGAGCAGCAACAAAAGTATTAAACAACAAAGCATGAATTAGCACAAATATGTTTTAGACTTTTTGGTCAGGGCAAGACAATAATGCGTATGATTCAGAGCAAGCCTG
Source organism: Sphaeramia orbicularis (assembly GCF_902148855.1). Classification (NCBI taxonomy): domain Eukaryota; kingdom Metazoa; phylum Chordata; class Actinopteri; order Kurtiformes; family Apogonidae; genus Sphaeramia; species Sphaeramia orbicularis. Next base: position 46,505,243 of record NC_043977.1, on the reverse strand, counting down.
AAAGTGTCTTACTCATATCTGTAGCCTAACCCTGACCTTAAAGGCTACCTGGAGCTATTTCAAAAGATCACATATAATAATAGCAGTTCCATCCTATAACTTACATCATAGCCATTTGTCAAGTACACACCAGTACTACGTCACTACTCCGTCAGTCATTCATTCTCAGTGATGTGTTGCCTCTTTCATGGGCTGCTCCAACACCGGTAGTGATGCAGTGTCATTGATTTGTCCGATTACCTGGGCTGCGATGGATGGGTCACTGACCCTGTGCAGCAGACACCAGTCTAAGATGACACATTATCGGCCAGTGTTGATAATGGTGGAGTGCAAAGCTGCACAAACAACAAGCGTAAACACATGCTTTTTACTCAGTCTCGCTCCCTGACGGCTGCTTGTTTACTCACACTTGATCACCCGGAATCAACACAGGTACGTCACACCTGACTGGCAGTGGCAACGGCCCCATAGGTTCTGCCCCTGTGCATAATTCACATAATAAAAAGGTCCAGTGTGGTGCATTTATGGCGATTTTTTTTTTTTTACTAAATTTGCGCTTCTCTTGTTTATAAGTAATACACAAAGCACTATTAATGTTGTAAACACAAGCAGTACAGGTGCACTTTAAGAGAAAGTTTGCTTTGGTTTAGGGATTCTTCAAATTTGTCTGAATCTGAAAAGGAACATCTTAGTCTCTGTGTTTAGCATGTGGCTAACACACAACCTAGACTATATGAGCTCAAACATGTCTTAACGTTAGCCCTAACCCTGATTGCTGACCACATGGATGTCAGAGGGTTTCATGTGCAGTTCTTTTTCAGTCACAGTAGGACCTGGTTTCCCTTCATTCTTTGGCTCAAGTCCCCTGACCGTCCTCCTGTCTTATCAACAGTGTGTTAGGTGGCGGTAGCAAGGGGCCATTGACGGTATTGTAAGGCATTTGCCTAATTAGTTACCAGCTGTAGTCAGAGGAATAATTGATTGCAGGATAATATGGTTGATTTGCAACTCAACCAAGCTAATAATTTGTTATTGATTGAAGCATTAGCAAGGAAAACACTACAGTGAGATGTAGCCCAGCCAAAGTGCTGCAGAAAGTTGATGCCCTGAGTTTTTAATCTACTTTAATGATATTACACCTCGCTAAGCTAACATCGTAAGGCGCGCAGGGCAGGAGATGATGAACTGCTGGTTTCAGCTCAGCACTGTAGACTCATATGTTATGACTAGAGGAGATTGCATTTACTCAAGAGGCAGAAGAAAAGTGTCTGTATGTGCGTTTTGCATTGAGGTGTTTGTGTGTACGAAACACTCGAAAATGGAGGTCACAGAAATGTCTGTAAGTCATTCATGTATTGATATGCATCGCAAGCGTGTGATAAAAGCTCTTTTGGGCAGGGAAGGAAAATGAGGCAAACGTTTTCCTAGCACATCTCTGTGAGCCACACATTTTAAGTAAATTCATTTCTGCTTCATTGACTTGTGCAAACTTCTGCCTCATTGAACAGTCCACTATTGCATTCAATTTTCCAATTTTAATCAGCCATTAAATTAACTTCCAAAGTTTAATTACACATTTTAGATAATTATCTTGAGGGTCAGGGGTTATGTACTTCTTTCAGGGGGCTCATTTCTGAAGTGTAAGGATTTTCTGGGTAGTTTTTCCACTCTGTCCTTCACAGCCTCTCGATCTCTATCCTTTCCTTTTTCATTTGTATTGTAGTTTACTCAGCTTTCTATCTGACTTCTCCAGCCCCCCTTTGGTTGCTTAACATCTTTGCTTTTATCCCACGGATATAGTGTCCTTTTGTGAAAATTTTTTAACCAAAATTTTATACCGCTGCATTCATTTTTTATTCTCTTCCTGTTCCTCTGAGCTGGATTCAATGCTTGAAGCCCCAAGGAACTGAAAGTTTGAAAGAACTGACTCAAAGAGAGATACTTTTCTTTAAAGTCAGGTGTGAAAATGGATCACAGAGTTGTCGGATTTATTCTTCTCATCTTCTTGTCCTTATACAGCTGCATCCCAGAGGCCCACCTTGGCAGTTAGAGGAGAGGTCATCACCATGACAGCGTCCTCGCAGGACTCCACCCCCTTGTCTATGGCCAGCCTCTTTCTGCTCCTTCTCCTCCCTAGTGTTTGCGCACAGAATTCTGCGCACCCAACGACCTCATCCCTGTTGTTGTTTGACCCACTGACCCAACCAGAGTGCACCAAGAGAGAGCATCCAAAAGTCACCATCCAAGGTCAGGCATTGAATATTCTCCCATCTCTCTTTCTTTTATTTTACATTTTCTCCCCTGTGCTACCAACCCTGTCTGAAGTCTCTGTCTTGTCTAAAAAAAAACCCACATACAAAAAAATAAACAATGCCATCCCCTTTTACTAGCTCAAAAACTTATGATATTCAGTACACAATAATACAACTGACACCACAACAGTTAAAGGATGATTAGTTGTTGTTTTTTTTGTTTTTTTTTTATAAACTGTTTACCATATGTAACCAGTCTTATTCTCTACTAGAACCCATCACTTGGGAATGAGGGTGTTACATCAGATACAGAAAGAAAAACATTCTGAGAATTATTTGAACAACAAAACAAAAGTCAATGAAAACATTATTATCTGTGTGAGCATTGATCGCTCACACTTTACAGATTGCGCAGACATCATTCTTTTCTTTTTCTCAAAATGAAGTGGTGAGCAGGTAATCTGGTTTAACTGTTGATATCTTTTCAATCCAACTCATCAATGGACGTGTGTTTCCAGCTTCATTCTCCCACTTGGTAAAATAACAACTTGTTCTCTACATCTCTACATTTACTCATGATTGCTAAAAGTAGAAAAATAGAAAACTATAACACACAAGGAACTTACTTAATCCATAAAGACCCAAACAGCCACTGGTGACCAAAATCATTTACTGATATAAACTGTTTAATACCTATTGAGCCACTAATCCTATCAATCCATGTAAATAATTGGTGTAAAATACAGTTGTTTGTCTTTTCATGGTCATCATATATGACCCATTTGGATGTTCAGAGGCTCCTCAGTGAACGTGGAAACACCGTCATCTTCTACAACACTGATTCACAAGTAAAACCCATGGAGTTGGATCAATGACAGTGGATGGAGACACTTGTTTTATGTTCAGTCACTTTTTCTTCAGTTTTTCTCTTTTTCTGATATAATATAACCCTCAGCTTTAATCAGAGCTTTTATGAACATCTACATGATCAGTGAATTAAATATAGGAAAATACATGATTTACACTGAAAAAAACACAAAGGATGATATGACAATCAATGGTGATAAATCACTTAAAAAAGCTTATATGTAGAGATACATTTATTTGGGAACAGCCGAAAAAGTAGCGCTGGGTTTTAAGGGGTTAAATCAGCAACAGTTGTCCTACATCAGCTACTTTTGCCAAGAGTGTCACAGTGATATATACAACTTGTTTTGCCTCAATATTATGTCACATGGCAACACAATCATTAAATTAAAGTATTCAGTATTCAAGTATTCATTTGCATACAGCACAAGAAGACAAATACAGACAGACCAAAACAAAACAGGTAGGTTAGTAACCAGGTTGACATTAATATGTATATATATATATATATATATATATATATATATATATATATATATATATATATATATATATATATATACAGGGTGGGGAAGCAAAATTTACAATGAAAATTTAGTTGTTTTTTCTCAGCAGGCACTACGTCAATTGTTTTGAAACCAAACATATATTGATGTCATAATCATACCTAACACTATTATCCATACCTTTTCAGAAACTTTTGCCCATATGAGTAATCAGGAAAGCAAACGTCAAAGAGTATGTGATTTGCTGAATGCCCTCGTCACACCAAAGGAGATTTCAAAAATAGTTGGAGTGTCCATAAAGACTGTTTATAATGTAAAGAGAATGACTATGAGCAAAACTATTACGAGAAAGTCTGGAAGATACTATTAAAGAAGAATGGGAGAAGTTGTCACCCCAATATTTGAGGAACACTTGCGCAAGTTTCAGGAAGCGTGTGAAGGCAGTTATTGAGAAAGAAGGAGGACACATAGAATAAAAACATTTTCTATTATGTCAATTTTCTTGTGGCAAATAAATTCTCATGACTTTCAATAAACTAATTGGTCATAAACTGTCTTTCAATCCCTGCCTCAAAATATGGTAAATTTTGCTTCCCCACCCTGTATATATATGTATATATATATATATATATTTTTTTTTTTTTTTTTTTTTTTTTTTTTTCAGAAGCCACATATATGTGCTTCAAAAATATATCAACACGCAAGTAACATATATAGTAACATCAATCCTGATATAGGCAGGATAATACATTGAAATAGAAATTATTGACTTAATTTCACAGGAAAACACATTGTAAATTACGCACATAAAGTACAAGAATGGAATGTAAGCCTTGGCTTAAATCTTGAATGCTCATATGCTTTAAAACTCTCTCACATAACCCTTAACATTGAAACAGTTTATGCTGTTTTTATGGATCTCCACTCGGCAACAGTACAGCATTATACTGTATTACTATCATTTATCCTGAAACCTGACATTCAGGCAGGTCAGCATGCCACCATAAAAATCCAACAGAAAGCAAAAGGGGACAAGATCAAAATGATTGTGTAGAATAATAGTAGTGTTCACTATCTGGCCTGTTCATCTGTACAGTGGGCCAAAAAACCACGTCTTCCTTGTAGCATGAAATAGAACAGAACGGTGTGGAGCACAGAATCACAGATAGATATGGCAGAATGAAAGGTAAACACGCACAAAATTGCTGTGTTTATTTTTGAATAGGGCTGTTTTGGTTCCCTCTGCAAAGAATGGGGAGCGTGATTGGAAGACTTACAAAAAAAAAAATTGCTAGTGAAGATCGAAGAGAGAAAAATGGAAGAAGTGACCTGAGTCTGTTCAAGTGATTAGAAAAAATGCTCCAGCATCTTCAAACTCTGTTGACATTTAGGTGAAGTTTTTCTTTTTTGTACTTGGGTACTTGTGGTTGCTTTGCCCATTTTGCCTATCCAGCCATAGAAACTAAACACTGACATGAGGAGTTTTCTATTGTCCATGTTTCTTTAGTTTTGGAGATTCATTCAAGCTGGTGCAGTGGCGGTCTGTCTTCCTCAGAAAGCCATGCAGGGTCACCTATACATAAAAGTTAAGCCTCTGCCTCTGTCCTGCTTCACCCAGCAGCTCTCCAGATGTCCCGATTAGTCTGAGGGTTTTTCCACTGCTTTACTTCAAAGGCTCTCAGCTTCAGAATGGCTCTCATGGCAGGGAGCTGCAGGGCCGCAGGCCTGTCAAAGCAGGCAGAGCGGGGCATTATGTGGAGGCAGCCATATAGAAAGGACCAGCACAATGAAAGTGCCAGTGAGAACCTGAGATTAGGCCCAGTGATTGATGAGCATTTTATAGGGGCTTGTTGAAGCGCTACCTCATTCACCTGGAGGAGGCCATGGAGCCAGCAAAGAGGGCTTTACTACAGGAATGCACTGAGCCTTTCAGAGGATGCATTCTTTAGGTATATTAGGTCCAGACAATGTAGTCACAAACAGACAGTGTTGTGCAAGTTACTTTGTCAGATTACAAGATTACTTGTTACTGTAATTTAAAAGTAATTTAAAAGAATTGTAATGCGTTACACGACTCCTGTATTACTTTAGAGTTACAAACAGACTCTTATCATAAATGGCACATTCCCACCCCACCCCCCAATGCAAGAGATAAGAGAGCCTTGGGACACATAAATTTGTGCTCCAATGTACATGTGGACAGATACTTTAGTATGTAACCCTACGGTCTACGATGTTCAAATCTCATCCTCAGTAAGTTCAATATATATGATTTGAAGTGTTTTTCCTTGAAAAGGTCCCACTTAAAGGTGGGGTACGAGATCTTAGAAATATGGTTTGAGCAAGCTACATTTTGAAAATACTCAATTCAAAAGTCCAAACGCCTTTCTTCAGACATCCCCCTGAAGCCACGCCTCCAGAGTACTGGCACGTGCAATGCTTGTTCCTGAGGGTTCACAAGCACTGCACAGCAACAATTCGCCGGCTCCAGCCCCGGCTCTAGCTTTGACCCCAGTTCCGACTCCAGATCGATCCCTGATCCATGCATACTTCATTCAGTCTCCTCCAACACCCCTGCTCTTACAGAACAGCCCCAGTTCATACCTATCTGGTTAACGTTACACGTTACACTTCTTCTTTGATAGACATATCACCGTTCAATCATTTTGATTGGGTGCTGAAAATGATTGGATGGTGTTTTTTCAGTCCTGTTCATTCCACAGGTGACTACGTTTTTTTTTTTATTTTTGTGTTAGAGCATTTAATTAATTGGTTGTGATTGGGGTATGAAGGGGATTTTAAGCAAAAATGTGCCAGGAAAACATCTCGCACCCCACCTTTAACATACAATGATTTGAAGGTTAGCTGATGATAAAAAACTAATTTGCAAATTGAAAACATCTGTAACTTTTTAAATAAGAAATTCACAAACTAACTGAGGTTCTGTCTGTGTTCACAGTGACAAAATCATCATGTTTAGAAACTCTGGTAAATTCATCTATTCTCAGACAAAAAAGATGTGAAAACTGGGACTTGAAACAAAGCTGACTGAAAACTCCAGGTTCTGCTGTGACGTGGGATGTGTGGCAATAAATGCTGTATGTTCAAAACTTTTGGAAAAACAAAATAACAAGAGACAGGAGAGTCCAAGGTCCCAGAGACGGTCTTTGACGATTAAGAAAACTGAACAACTAAATAATAGTCAAAGTCAACACAAAACAAAACAACAAAACCAAACAACCTCCTGAATAAAAATAAATAAATAAATAAAAATAAAAAATAAAATAAAAATTGAGTTAATTAAACATGAACTTCGCTCAAACTGGCCTATACAGTTGTATTTGTGTTTGATGTATATTTGGATGTGTCTAAGTGTGTTTATGTCCAAACAGATCAGCTTTAATCCCAACAGTGTGTATCTGAGCAGAGTAAAGGATTAGACATCCTGTTGCCCCTGAGTTGTTCCCTCCACTGGACCATACTATCTGCATTTAGAACCCAACTCCCTCCTCTGGCTCTGAAACATCCAGATAAGGACAAAACTATAAAAAAAAATTTTTCAAAAAAACAAAAAACCTACATGCATCTGCAAATATAACACCTACAAACTTACAACAAAAGTTTATTCATGTCAACGTTTCCACCTTTCTTTGACGTTCAGTCGGATTGTTATTTATTATTAACTTTATTGATCCCTTGGGCAGAGCTCTCTGAGAAATTAAGGTTCCAATTAAGGTTCCAGTTGTAGAAGTTCTAGTAGTAATAAATGATAAAGTAGTAATAATAATCATTAATACTACTACTACTACTACTACTACTAATAATAATAATAATAATAATAACAAATAGGCAATAAGAAAGTATAAGTAATAATAAGTTAAATATGTATCTAAAATTCAAAGATTCAGATATTCTTTATTGTCATTTCGCTAGATGCATAACATACAGAGAATTGAGATACTGTTTCTCTCACCATGTCCAACGTCATGCATTTATAAAAGATTTTAAAAAATAGAATAAGAATAAATAAACAGTATAAAGCGTAAACTATAACAGGATATAAAGTATACATGTCAGTCTATTTACAGTAGCAGCAGTAGTGCAATACAGTAATGGTAAAATAACAGAATTCTTCTTATTATTAATAATAATAAAAATAATTATTATAATTTTTTTTATTCTTCTGTAAGACACTGATTTTAATTGTATAGCTGTTTTATGTCTTTAATCTAGTCTTCTATTTTATTCTTTTATTTTGGGTTTCCCCTGTAAGTAAAAAATAGGTAAAATAAGTGTGTAGGTAGTAGTAATAATAACAATAAGAAGAAGAAGAAGAAGAAGAAGAAGAAGAAGAAGAAAACTAAATGAACAACAGACAAACATTGTACACTAATAAACACCACTGAACAATGACTGAACGTTAACTACTTATTAGTACTATATTTTGTTATTTCATGACTGGTATTACATAAGTTGCCTATTATTTTTGTTGGAATGACAGGGGAAAACATGACAGAAGTAACAACAGTAACTAGGGAGGTGGGACTAAAGAATCAGTTATGAACAGAAAGTAATGAGAAAGATAACCTAAATAAGGGTTAGTGATTGCAGCTGTGGGTGGAAAAATAATTGGTTGGACGTGAAATATACTTCCCTAAACAATCAGATGGCCTCTTTGATCCTCTGTACCTTCTTATCCATTTAGTATTAAATTACGACACCACCTGATAAGATCTATAATGAACTAAATGATAGTTTTGGATTTAATTCAGATATACTGTCGATCAGATCCCACAGAATGCACAGTATTTGTCATGTGAGATGTCTTTTAAGTGTAACATTTTAATTAAAAAAAAAAACAAAAAACAAAAAACTAGAAAAGCACTTGGAGAGCGCAGACCTTCCACAAGGCAGATCAGTCTCCCCCCTATCACCACCAAAATTTAATCATTTGTTCTTTGTGCCAGTATCAACATTTCCTGAAAATTTCCTCAAAATCCGTCTATAGCTTTTTGAGTTATCTTGCTAACAGACAAACAGACAGACAAACAGTGATGAAAACATAACTGTTCCTTGGTGGAGGTAATCACTGAAAGTATCAGTATCAGGTATCAAATATAGGATATGCCAAAAAAAGTCATCAGCATCGATCATAAAAGTGTGGTATGGCCCAGCACTACTTCCAACTAATAACAAAAGTGGCATAAAATATTGGACCCGAGCTGCCTGGAGGTGTCCTGTATGCCGGTATCTTCAGCAGACAGTCATGAAGACAAACAACTGAGACGCATCATGAACACAGCTGACTGTAATGTATGTTTATATGTTGGCTGTCCCTGTGTTTTATGTCAACCACACCTCAGATTAGTGTAGGGATACAGCTCTGGAATCACGCAGCCTCCACCTACAGGTACACGCTGTACGAGCCACAAGATTTAGATGGATGATAGCGGCTCGCAGCAGAAGACTGTAGGTCTGATAAGAGCGGGGTGCAAGGGCAGCGACTGGAACGCTCCGAGTGCAGATACCGAGTCTGTTTTGGGAATTTATGGAACTGGTTGCGCCTTATGTTATGAAGCCTGTGAGTGTGTGTAAAATGTCAGCCCACTGTGTAAGAGAAGTAGATAAAGTCTGCACCCTCATCATACCGGTGCACAAATATCCATCAAGGCAGCAAGATGTTCCATGAGGGAGTATGTGTAAGAAAGTAATGGTTGATAATAAGACTTTTGGCTCTCGCTCAAACAACCACCCTCCCCCTCCTCCTTCTTCAGCCATCGAGAAGAGGAGGAAAGTTATCTGATAGATGTGATGGCTTCACAGTCTGGGTCATCGACGCTTCTCAAATCACTGTAAATGTTCTTGTCTGAAGAGAGACAAAGGAGAGGAGAAACAACCAACGCTCATTTCCCTTTCAGTTCTTTTACTGTCTATACCTCGCTTTGTCTCGCCTGTACATTTCCTTCCACTAGAGGTGTCAAGTAACGAAGTACAAATACTTGGTTACCTTACTTAAGTAGAAATTTTGGTTATCTATACTTTACTGGAGTAAATATTTTTCAGCTGACTTTTTACTTTCTACTCTTTACATTTAAAAAATAGCCTTGTTACTCTTATTTCATTTTGGCTTGTCATCATTCAAATAAAAAAAAAAAAAAAAAACCTATCCAGATAAATGGTGTGATCTGGATAGAGTGAATTTGATTGTGGTTGGATGAGAAGTGTAAACATATACCATTCCAACACCCAATTGCTTTGAAATAAAACCGTCACACCTGACTTTTTGCACCATTCCAATACTTATATTCAACTAGTCATCATATCATCTGCTCCATAAACACATGTTCATGCTCAGTAGTACACATATATGGTTCTTTAATACATTTGCATTGGACTCAGATGTGTTAATTTTCAATGGGCATATATGCAGCTGAAGCAGGTAGACTAGTGCATCCACAATGTTTCAACATTTTAAAGCAGTGTATGACGTCCGTCACCAATTTTTCATCAAATCTGTAAAACCTCAGTCATAGCCTAAGTATCATGAATCCGTAAGTCTTTCTGTGATTACATACCTGAATCACTTCCCTCACAGTGAACAACTTTAAAGTTAACTCCATCACAAGCAGTCTGCTTGTTTACATACCAAACCGATGTCATTCAGGCCTTTTGGAAATTTTGTTGTGAAGTGCATTGTGGAAATGGGAATTCTACGCAGCCGCTGTATGGTCGCAGCAGCAACAAACGTGGAAAGGGCTTCATTTCTTCTTGCCGCTGCGGCTGCATGGAATTCCGAAAAGGCCCAAGTGACAGTTTGGTTTCTGTTTAGTATGTAAACAAACGGACTGGTTATGATGGCGTACACTTTGAAATTATTCACTGTGAGTGAAGTGATTCAGGTGCATAATCACAGAAAGACTAATGGATTTATGATACTTAGGCTGTCACTCGGGTTTTACAGATCTGATGAAAAATTGGTGACGAAAGTCATATGGAGCTTTAATATATCATTATAGTCATTATGGCCTTTAGAAACATGTTTTTTAGGAGGTGGGGTAGTGCACTATAAGCCCCTGTGGCACCGCTGAAGCTTTTGTCCTAATGACATTTTTTTCCTTTACATTTACTTTTATACTTTAAGTAGTTTTGAAACCAGTATTTTTACACTTTTACTGGAGTAAAAAGCTTTAGTTGATACTTTAACTTCTACAGAAGTCTTTTTAAACCCTAGTATTTATATTTCTACCAGAGGAATGGATGGGAATACTTTTGACACCTCTGCTTTCCACCCATTCTTAACTCTTTCTTTGGCTTCCTCCTCAGCTCTCCATCATTTTGCATCACTTTCTCTATCATAGCCCACTCTTTTTTTTGTTGCTGTATAATAGGTGGGGAAATGTATTGCCCACTTTGTACTAGTACCTCCATCTTTTTCATTGGCGGGGTAATGGTGTTATGCTGCTGCTGTCTGAAGAGCTCTTGAGCATCACAAAGCAATGTCTGTTTAACCCCTTAATGCCTGAATATATATACAAGTATATTTAAAAAATAATTATTTGTGTTTTTGCTTTCAAGTAGATGCAAAATTAAGTAGAGATTGTCAATTTGACTATAGCACATAAAATAAAGTTTTGAGTATGTTGCATATTTGCAACAACAGGTAATAAAAAAAACACATTTTGCAGTTTCTGGCATGGAGATGGTTTTATTGATGCCACATTATTTTCAGCATCCTGAAAGTAACACTAACTATTTTAAATATTATTATCCAAACAAACAGAGCTCAAGCTTTTAATTTGGAACGTTGGTGTCAAACTTATTTTAGTTCAGGTTCCACATACAGACTGATATTATCTCAAGGAGGCTGGACCAGTAAAATAATAACACAATATAAATAATGACAACTGCAGATTTTTTTTTTTTTGTGCAAAAAAAGTGAAAGTACATCATAAAGATGTTTACACTTACAAGTATCCTTTAACAAAAACCTGAAAATCCATGAAGTGCAATTTTAGCAATATTTTTACACATGTACATTATAAATGACAGAACACAGTGGATCTACAACAGTGGCGATTTCTCATAGACTGCAAGGGAAGCCTGGCTTCCCCTAAAATTACGAAAATTAAATGGTTAAATATGTATGGTTGTGTTGACATTTTATTGACTACAAATGCGTTAGAACACGTTCATCTCAAAGATGAGTTCGTTCAGAATCAGCTTTATCACAAACCAACGGACGCGATGTTGTTCACTTCTCATACATTCCCGTTGCGCTGTTTTCTCATACAATCTCTGCTCAGTGCATTTGCCCATAGACTGCGGGCGTCTATGGGCTTCAATGGGACTGAATGGAACAGTTTTTTTCATTGCGTCAAAACTGGATGGTAATTGGATAAATGCCACGATGTTGTCCCGCCCCCGGACGCCAGGCGTCTCTGGGGGTGAATGGAGCTGTGGGTGGAGCTCGGCCGGGCTGGACGCCAGAATCTCACGTGCTGATTGGAGGATCAGTCGAAAGGCTGAATCCCGTTTGATTGACAGCTAGTTTCAGATCTACTCCTTCACTGACACAGTTCAGTTTAATACTGTCACACATTCTGCTGTGAAATCAAGAGAGAAAGCACTACGAAATTACTCGTTCATTTCTTGCACTGTAAATAAAACTCACTCATTGTACTTCCTTGTTTCAATTTAACATAATTTCAGTGTTTTCTTGTTTCAGTTACATAATTTAATCATTTGTTGTTCAAGTTTAATATCGTTTTGTAGATAGTTAAATCAATCAAACTGTGGGCTAGGTCGGAGTGAAAGGAACATCTCTTGTTTAAAAAGGCTGAAGTCTTACACTCGCAACACAATGGGCCAAGGCAATCTAAGCAGCCCAGCTCTGATGATATTGAGAGGAAACTGGTCCAGTCCCTGGGAAAGACACCTACTTCGTACGATAAGGTCACTGAGCATTTTCTTATTTTTTTTTTTTTTTTATGTAAGATGACAATGAGCTTCCCCTGTCTGAAAGACGAGCAGCCGCCACTGATCTACAAATACACAAAACATTTAGAAAAATATAGCATTTAACTTATTTACATTTTGTTATACTTGGGTTTGTATGAAAAAAATCTTTGAACATCTTAAGCATCACAAAAGTAGTGGTGAAAAGAAAAAAGTATTCACCATAAATTTGCAATGTTATTTATTTAATTTTACTCTTCGTCTTCCGTCACCAGCTGTGAGTGCTGGTGTTCCCATTCATGATTACAGGGCTGAGTCTAATTGGAGCTGTGCTATCAGTGCGCCGCACTACGTTTGCAAGCCATCAATCAGGGAGCTGAACGGAGCAGAGCTTTAGCATTCGGCTCAGGCTGGGCTCTCACTCTCTGATGGCATGTCACTATATCTGATGTAGGGCTTGAGAGATAGCACGATCAGAGAATAGAAAACATTTAGAGGCTTTATTGCCACTTTATACCTGAAAAGCGGTGAGGCAGCGGCAAATCTACTCTGTTTGCTTTAGGAGCTGACATGCTACATCCTGTCCTGTTATAATATTAAGCCAGGTAGGATACGCGGCCTAATTGTGTAAATACGTCAGGGATTTTACATCATGGTCTCATGTTTGAATAAGGCTCTGAGTCCGTTTTCGGTAAACGTCAAGACATTAATCTTACAAGGTCAGAATAGGTATCGTCGTAGAAAAGGCCATCACATTAGCATAATCACTACAGCTGCACAAGGTTGTACACGAAAAGCAATAAATATAATTTTCAAACACCAATTTGCTTTAAAAAATGCATCTGTCCTTCAGATACTCCTGTTGTCAAAAGTAATCGCATGGCAGGAAGATTATTTTATATGTCTATCAATAATTCATGTTGATGTTTACACCTAGGACAAAGGTAAAACCCACACAGACCTTCATAACCACTGATCGAATGCCTAAATCATAATCCTAACCAAAATACTTTACAGTGTTAAGCCTCTTAACGTCCCCAAGGTATCTGACAACCCATTTTTGTGTTAAGGATTACATCTGAGGCAAACCGATCCTTCAGATTATCTTTGAGTCACATTAAATACAGAAATTAGAACATGTTCCTTTTACAAATGAAACTTAATTACATGTATATTGGAAATACAGTTTTCCAATTTAACCCTAACTCTAGTCCTAACCATATTTACCTCCGCCAAGGAGGTTATGTTTTTGCCAGGGTTTGTTTGTTTGTCTGTCCGTTAGTGTGCAACATAACTCAAAAAGTTATGGACAGATTTGGATGAAATTTTCAGGGTTTGTTGGAAATGGGATAAGGAAGAAATGATTAAATTTTGGTGGTGATCGGGGGTGGGGGGGCCCACGGGGGGGGGGCCACTGATCAGCCTTGGCGGAGGTCTGCGCTCTCTGAGTGCTTCTAGTTTAAGATTAAGATTCATGGAAAAGAACACATGCTAGAGGGTTATAACTGCTACTACATTGCAAAAAAGCAACTCCTTAACTCTAATGATGTTCATTTTGTCTTCTGTTAATAAAATTGTACTTTTCTTTTTTCTTTTGTTCAGACAGGGTATAGTTTTATAGATGTAATTCCTTTTCAAAATTTCCAAAGTTCTGCCTTCTTCCTCATCAATGACAGTCTTGTAGTGTCACTGGAAAGGCCTCTGGTGAACGAATTCCTCCCCCCTGGTGGATTATCTGTGTATTGCGTGTATCTAATTGTATACATTAGGTTTTTTTAAATATCACACTGATCATGTTGAGGGCTTCAAAACTCATGTATCAAATATGATACATTTGGCGTTATAGGGTTAATTTGCATACACCATTAACCTGTAGATAAAGTAAGTGAATGACCAAGTTTACTAAAGATTATAGATGTCTCACTCATATTCACATCATGACCAAGAGGTTATTTTTTACTTTAATAAATACAGTATACTACACTTACTGTATATAGAGGGTCTTAAAACATTCTCTCAATAAAGCAATTTTACTTTGCTGAGGTCAGTCATACTGTCATATCGATTTATAAAAATGTGTTGTATTGATTTTTCTTTCTTTTTTATGCTCGCCATACTGAGAGAAGATGGATAAAGCTCTCAGAAAACCACAATCATCATTCAGTTTACTTTTTATCAACATCTACATGGTCACCAAATGAAATATAGGAAAATACATGATTTATGCTGAAAAAAAAAAGGATAATATTACAATACATGGTGATAAATCACTTAAGAAAGGTAACATATAGAGAAAAATTCATTTGAGAACTGCCACAAAAGTAGCACTGGGTCTTTATGGGTTAACATAACCTTTAGGGTACAGCTGGTATTAAAAAAAAAAAAAAAAAAAGAAAAACTGCTCCAGAGTTAATTTGGACCTGCACTGATTTCTTCAGAAAGATCTCACTGTGGTTGTTTCCTAAGTGTGATTGTTCTGTTCATGTTGATCCAAGCAAAATGCAAACTAGGGTTATATCCAAGTGGTTATTCAGTTTCTAAAAATGAACCCCGACAACAGAACATTAACTACAACAGGTTGTAGGTTTCACTTCTACACTGTACAGTTAGCAACCTTGATATGCTAGTGCTACAAACAGTCTGGAGTGGACCATTGGGAGTTTAACATCAAACTTCATTCCAAGAGCTTGCTCCAGTGATGGAGGGCAACACTAATATTACCTCTTGGTTAGCTTCTATTGCTATAACGTCTTTTTCTTCAACACTGAATGTGGTTTCTTGTCTGCAGTGGGTAATGGTGATAATGGTCACTTAGCAAGCACTTGAGCCATCATTGTGTTTACTGCTCAGAGGCCGTCTGTCCTTCCACAAAGGTGAGAATAAGTCCTCTGGGCACCACTACTTCTTATTCTTGTCTTGTTGGACTGAGGGCAGACTCGATGCAGTAGTAGTTCACTATGCCTCATAACAGCATTAGCATCTTTGTGGAAATGCTGATGATATATGATGTCAAAAATGTTATTTCTGTACACTCCATTCATAAACTTACATCAAATTTTTGACAAAAAAGCCCATCAAATGCACCATTCACTGATGTTACGGTGATAAACTGCATTCAACTACAAAATAAGTCAAAACATCCACCCATTGTGTAACTTATAATCTCTTTTAGTATCATTATTATCCACCACCCTTTTTCTTGATGCATTGTGTGTCAGGAATTTTACAAGTACTGCAGATTACGTGGCATATACTGTTCATAAGGAGCCATAATGTTTGAATTCCAACAATGCTGAAGCTGACACTTTTACAGATTTCATGTCAAAAGGTTTTTATGATACCCCCCCATTTAGTCTCTCTTTCACACGCTGTAAAAATATTGCTCATGTTTCCATCAGTTTTCTAACAACTACACAGTGGGTTCTGGTAAAGTGTCAGCAATGCTGGATGTTGCTTCACTGCTGGTTTGTGCAGAGGCAGCAGACATCTTTACCGGTCACTGACTGAGAGGCTATTAGCCTCCTGGCCCCGGCTCCATTCCTCCTGTGGCTGCTCAGTCCCTGGTCTCTCCACACCCTTTCTCAGCACTGCCCATAACCCGCAGACCCCTCTATCTGAGTTTAGTCAAGTGGGAGGAGGAATGGGGGGGGGGGGGGGGGGGGGGGGGCTAAGAGGACACAGAGATAGAAGCAAAGCTATGCTCCACTGAGGCAAGGCAGCCTCTCTCAAACTATCGCCCTCTGCAAGTCGACGAGATAGTGAGCAACGGGACAGCCATGAGGGTGGAGACTGGAGTGCGAGTAAGGACAAATAGTGATATAAAGAAGACCAAACAAACAAAAAAAACATTTTTTCTAAGGATTTTGGCCAGATAAGGTTGAGATGTGACTGGAATTGGCACTGCATGGAATGTTTTTTCCCGCTTGAAAATGTAAAAGAGATTTTACATTTATGACGCCACTTTAGTTTATTTCCCCCAAAATGTCGACAATAAATGGATATTGTATGTAAATGTGTATTTTATGAGATGGATTTATTCCTGCACAATTATTTTGCCACAGTTGTTATTTCCACATTTCTTGATTTCAGCTTAGCTAAATCTATTCAGTCTGCAATTGTGTATGTGCAAAGTGACACTGGGGGTGATTCTTCATTCACAGAATTGTCTGCCAGATGGCAGATAGCAGTGAGTCTTCTTGTGACCCGTTTCATTAACAATATTGGATCGACCACCTTGCCCCGAAGATAACCATTTTCAATATTGCCTCTTTTCAGTCAGTCTTATTCCCATTAGCAAGACATTGTGTTCCTGTGTACCCGCCTGCAGGAAGATGATGATAGACAGTTACCTTTAGTACAATGTGTGTCATTCATACCTCATTAAACATAGCAGCACTTGAGGGCAGATATCAAAAAGATGCCTGATTGTAATGCTAATGATGAAAAATGTGATATATTGCAAGATATTATTAGCTAAATATGAAGAATAAAAAATTTAGGAAAAGAAGTTTTACCCTGTACTCGTGAGAAAAGAGCAAAAACTGTAAATCCAGAAGCAAAGCAAACAGTTTTGTAAATTAAACTCAGCAGGGATTCTTAGAATTTACCAAAAAGCTACTGGCCCATAGACACTGACATAAGGCCAGGAATTATTAGCCTGGTCAGCCATCCATCTTTCTCAACTGGTAATCTGTCTGGAATCGCACGGCCTGAATCCAAATATGAAAGCGGAACTAACAGAGTAAACCAATCACCGATAAGATGGACCTGACACTTTTTTCAGATAAACTTAAGAATACAGGGTGTCTGCTATATAAACTGTTGCTCTAAAAATTAAATTAAAAGGGTAACTTGATTTCTATTTCAAAACTGAAATCTAAATTATCATTACTATTAGAGTGTGACTATTATCTGTTGCCGCTTGTTGTTTGTCAGACCAACACCGGCAAAAACATAACCTCCTTGGTGGAGGTCATAAAAACTAAGTGTTAAAAAAAAAAAAAGAGAGAGAATACAGGCGGGACTAACAGGCACTGAGTAAACCAATCACAGATAAGACGGACGTGGTGCTTTTGTCAGAGAAACTTAAGAATACAGGGTGTCTGCTATATAAACTACTGCTCTAAAAATTTTATTAAATGGGTAACTTGATTGCGATTTCATAACTGTAACCTAAATTATCATTAATATTAGATAGTGACTATTATCTGTCGCCGCTTGTTGTTTGTTATGTTCTGTATGACAAAATGATAAATAACAAATAACTAATAAAAACTAAATGTTGCAAAAAAAAAAAAGAATACAGGTTGTAATCCAGTCCTTAATTTTGAATCAAGTAAACAACCGGCAACAGTTGTAAAGAAATTTGCAGACTTGGAACTGACTTTGACTCGTGATTAAAGAAGTCAGTGCATATGACGCATTGCGGAACACCTGCCTCCCTAGACTTGTGATTGGTTCAGTTTAGAATAGATCGTGCATATTTCATAGTAGTCACCAAAAGTCTCATTTTTCAATTAAAAGTTTTTGTGCTGACAAGAGGTGTTTTTTTGGGCTCAGCGCAAATGGTATATCACGTAAAACTGCAATGGGAAGACCTTTTTTTGCAACTAGAGTCAGGTGAATTAAAAAACCAGATGTTGACGGATGTTACAACAAGCAAAGAAGAAGAAGAAGAAACATGTCACGGTATGTGCGGACACACCAGGAAACCCAATCATTTTTTAATTTAGTACTAGATAGAGGGGTAATATATAATAATAGTGAATATATCTGTACATCAACACCATATTTACATTCGTTGCCATGTTTATGGAATGACTTCTCCTGTCATCTCGTGATAATAAATAATCAAATCATCGCATTTGTGATTTAATGGAAAATCCGACATTACATGTTTCTGTTTTTTCGACATTTAGTAAATATCGGTAAAGTTTTGCGCTGATGTCCAATGGAAAAGCGAATAGGGACTGGCCCAAGTCCAGTCTGTTTTCTCAGCATTGAATGCACTGAGAAAACCAGATGGCTGGACAAGCTAAGGAATTAGGTTTCCTAATATGTAAACAATCCTACTGCTGAGAAATACTTTCCCACTCAGTAAACATTAAGTAATACACGATGCATATAACCTGTGCATCTCCACTTTTTGTTTATTATAAAGCCAAGAGTAATAAGTTGCAGTTGTGAGTGGAAGTATCTGGATGTTCGTTTACTTGTAAATTAAACAAGTTTACTTGTAAATTAAACAGTAGTAACACAAAGGTCTCAAACTGTCATTTTTTACATAAAGCAGTGTTTTTTTTTACAAAGTGTTATGTTGAAATGAAGGCAAATAACAGACTACTAAGGTAACAGCAGTGACATACTTTGCAATTTCAGCTACATGACAGACCAAAGAGACATGTTTCCATGGCATCAAACTACACAGCCTTATTTTAGCTGTGGTTTTCAAGCTGAACGCTGCCACTCATCATGTTATTCTTTGTGGTACTCTGACTTTAACTGCATCAACCCTGGACTGCAGCAACATTACAGGCAGACCCTCTACTGCAGTGGTTCTCAAATGTCTTACAGCTGAGTACCCCTGAAATCTATTTTTTTAGCCAAGTACCTCCAACCTTCGTTTCAGCATTTTTGATCGAAAAAAATTGGCAAAATTTGTTCCTGTGCCAAAGGTGTCTGTTTTTTGTTTCAAAACTTTGCAAACAAACAATATATATTTAACTGTAACATATTAAAAATAACAAATCTTTATAAGTAAATTTTGAAAAATATAAACTGAAAAGTGCCCTCTCACTGTTAAGAAGAATAAATGAATTGGTCCTTAATGAATAAATTAACCTTTCGTCAACAAAAAGTAATTACTTAATCACTCAAATAAAATAATTTTGAATAATACAAAACTGACTTTTTCTTAAAATGTTACCAGAGCTTAGGGGGGCCTCTGAGTTTAAAAAAATGTTGAAATGAAATAGTCAGGAGTGTCCATTTTATTACCCCTGAGGGGAGGCAAGGGGTATTGTTTTTGGTTCGGTTTGTTTGTTTGCTTGTTTATTAACACTTTAGCAGCAAAAGTATTGGTTGAAGTCATACCAAATTGGGTTTATAAACTGACAGTGACCCAGAATAAATGTGATTACATTTTGGGAAAATTAGGCCAAAGTTACAATTTTTTTATGAATTAAAAAAACCCCCAAACATTTACTTATAATGGGCAAAATTGCAAAACATGATGACATCAGCTCAATCCTTGCCAAAATAATTTACAATACGTGCAAGGGGCGGGGTTTGTTGTGACTGGCACCACTTGTTACCCCGCCCTCCCGAATGGGAGGCAAGGGGTGTTGCTTTTTTCTTTGTTTGTGTGTTTTTTTGTTAACACTTCAGCAGCAAAAATATTGGTTCAATTCATACCAAATTGGGTTTATAGATTGCCAGTGACCCAGAAGAGATGCCATGACATTTTGGGAAAGGTAGGTCAAAGTTCAAATTTTTATGATTTTTTAAAATAAGATCTTCCCATTTACTTATAATAGGCGGAATACATGTGAAGAGTGGGGTTTGTTGTGCCTGGCACCACTTGTTTATTTTGTATTTAGTACATGACAACTTATTGAATGTATTTTTACCCCAAAAATTTCCAGTCCCCGCTGGGCTTCTTCCAAGTACCCCTGCAAAGACTGCTCTACTGTATAATAAGTGCCAGTGTCACTTCTCTCACTTCTGTTGGTCATTTCGTGTCCTTTTTGAACTGTTTTCCTAGGTTCTGTAGAAACACACAAAACTTGCCTCAACTGTATCAGTTGTGGTAATGCTCACTCTTTGTCCTGATGAATGGGTAATGGCAGAATTCAGGAACAGCACAGTTCTCTGAGGCAGTTTTATTAAAGGGGAAATGCAGGTCAAAGTCAATAAACAGACAAGAAACAATTTGGAGTGCCCAAAAATGAGGAAGCTTAAAAACCTTAAGTGTACCTTTAGTTCAGGCTGAATCGGTCCTTTGTACCTTTTATGGTGCTCATCTGGTCTCAAGAGGAGCCATTATGGGGCTATTATGGTATGCTTTTGAAAAATGTACTTTTCAGTACTAAATCCCCTCCTCTACTCTTTGAGTTTGCACCGTGCCCCTAATAGCCAACACCATTTTCCCAGCTCGATGATGGACAAAGTATGATAGGTTAGCTATGCAGCAGACCGACCCATGGGCTCAAATTCAGCAGGATTAGATGAGAACAAGATTGGGAGATTTATCAGACGGCCGTTCCTGTCTGCGTGAAGTTAAAGGAATCTCACATTCCATCAGGTTTGGAGCGATAAATGGATCAGATTGCGTTTGAGCAGTGAGGTTTTGTGTGTGTGTCTGGGCGTTTTTTTTTTTTTTTTTGGTGCACGATTTGTTGTGCTTTCATTCCTCTCAGCTCTATAATATGTTGGTATTTTCCAGCTTTGACTGCTCTTCATCCACACTCAGTCTAATAGCGACTCGGATCAGTCGGGGTGCCACTTCACTCCTCCCACATGCTGTTTGTGTGGGAAGAAGCCGAATGTTTAAAAACTGTTAGACGGAGGAAGACAGAAAGGTTATGATTTATGTCTCTGCCACTGTCCTCATCCCCCTGGCAGCCACAGGCTTACACATTAATCCGTCCGCCTGCCGATAGCAGAGGGGAAAAAGAGCGCTTTAATCGTTCATCAAGTCCAGCTTGAGGCCCATGGGGTGAACCAACCATCGGAGTTGGGGGGGTCATATTCATTCTGCTTTATCGTCCCTGTGTTCCCCCACCACCAACCAAAAGTTATGAGGAGAACCAACAAGCGGCTCATATAAAGCCACTTGTAAGCAGGAGGATAAATGTCAGTCATAGAAAGACCCCCTCCTCATTCACTGTCAGGGAGGTCTTTCTGAGAGCGTAAACAAACTTGGGCTTGCACGCTGCCGCTGAAGCCAATTCAGCCGCGCTTTTATTTTTACAAGCTTTTGAAGTGATATTCATGATGTGAGGAAAAGTTTATAAGGGAGTAATCCTGCTCTGTTCGAATTCCCGGTGATTTATGCTCCACATTAAACTCTCTCAAGTGAATGCTAACAGCTCCTGTTTTTACTGTGAGGTGCATAATGCTTCTGCGGGAATAATTCTCTTGTTATCTGTTTCTCCACTGCACATTCTTATTTTATGGTTTATGCCATATGCTCACTTTTAATGGCCTTATTTTATAGGGAGAATAAGTCACTTTTTAACTACATGTCATTTGTCCAAACATCTTTTCCTATTTCTGGATGTTCTCCAGAATATATTTAGTGTCTAATATATCAGGGCGGGGCTTTGGTTTGGTGAATTTTACCACCTCTACAGACTGGACGACATTTGCCTCAGGACACATTCTACTCTGTATGACCCTCGGTTTTACCTTTTGTGCTGTTATATCATAACACTTTTTTTCCAACTCAGATTGTTCTGTTGTACAGCACCGTTGGTAACTGATATTTTCTACAAGTATCATGAAAATGAAAAGACTACGTCATCACGCATTCACATACATAACACAAGAGTCAAGTGCTAATGGGGCGCCACTGACTAAGCCCTTTAATTAGTCTCCTTTTATTATAGCTCTGGAAAATTGCTTTCAGTGATTGCATTTCCATACTTACAGTATATTGCACACTAACACATGACCTGCAACTAGTACTTGGTTTTTAGATGCATAGTTAGTATCCTCCCACCAGGAAAGCTTAGGTAATTTGTGGTTTCCAGTGTTGGGGAGTAGTGAGTGACCTACATATATTTGCATAAACATCAAATTTATCACCTATATTATAAAAGGGAAGTGTTTGTCTGTGTGTCTCGATGATAGAAAAATTCTGTGATACACGCTGAGACAAAAGACAGAATCACTGGATTCTGGAATCAGAAGATGTTACTTGCAAGAGGTCAAGTACATACAGCAAGATGCAGCAGTTGACTGACTAACAGCAGGAAGTCTAAGTTCTTATGAAAGAATATGGATAATACAACCATTGGTCCAAGTCAGAGCCCTATAAAGAGAGTTATGAGACGCTTTGATGTCGCCACTCTGGTGATCACATGGCTCATGTAAGCCTGAATAGGTCCAAACAAACTAAGCGCTCCCATGTTATTTAAAGGGAGAAACAGCAGTGAGTATGGTAAATCTGAAAATAAACCACACACAACCATTGTGTCACTACTGTATGTACTGTTGTGTGTGTCATACTTTTGAGTAGTGGGGTTGACCACTGAAAGGACTGCATTTATTACTTTGAAAACTTAAATTTTGAGGGTTAAAGGTTGGTGTAAGCTTGGATAGGCCACTTCCTGTGAGTGGTGCTAACTTTACAAGTTCATTCATTCTGCAATTGGACTGTACTCGTAAGGAGATAGACTATTTACCATTTTTAAGTTTTACTATGATAGGACTGAGGTCCAAGCAGAAAACAGTGGTTAGCTGTGAACACTGTGTGTCTGCCAAGCTCTTCTCGGATGTCACAATGTGACATTAACCAGTGGATAGCATGTTAGCGTTAGCATGGATGCTAAACTCATTAAAAACTCAATATTAGCAAACTCAAAACTCAACAGTGTCCTTATTGGATGAGTCGGATCTTACAAGCACCAAGTGACAGAAGTTTTGCTTCCTTTAACTCATGAATAATAACTTTAATGAAGTTCTATCGGCAGAACTCCGCTCTACAGCAACTCTCCTCCTAATTAGCCCATTTCCTCAGCTGACAAACTTAACCAAACACCAGCAGGTTCAGCAAAACAACTAAAATAAAACCACCAATACCAACATTTCTACTAACGTTTCCTTATTGTACAAACGTCATAATTTGTGGTTATAGTGATTAAATCTCAACAGCTGGACAAGTCACACTAGCGAACTATAGGGCTACAGCTGAAAATTGAATGTAACAGTTGTTTAAGACATAAATTTGTACAAACCCTAACCAAATAAAACTGAATTTACAACATGAATGTGCACTAATACAGGAAATACACTTGATCATTTGAAAGATGACAATATCTTATCAACTTACCACTGGAGTTGCTAGATCAGCTGCAGTAGAAATGAATGTGTTCCGACAGTGTTACACTCAATGTTTGGAACTGTTGGTGACTCCACGACCTGGAAGAAGGTGCATATTTCGTTGACAACGGGAGTCTATGGAAGTGTCACAACTCTGATATATTTCGAGGACTCTAGTCCAGGTGTCCAAACAGATTGATGTCGATCAAGTTCATCATTGGCTTAGGTATCCAAAACACGGTGATGCATGGGTTTAGTGACTGCGTTTGCCCTCCTTTCCCACCCACTCTATGGCCTGATTTTCCCCAAGGGCAACAGGCTGTTCTGGTCCCAAACTGGATGGGAAACAGGCAGATAGAGAAGAAATGGTAGACGTACCCTGAGTGGATATGTCTAGACATCCTTACAGGATATGTCATCACGACCCATTCATGACTCGTGCTCTGGACACTTGGTATTTACAGAGAATAGTCTAATATAATTTTCTAACATTTTCCTCCTGTTTAGACTATTTTCAGTAAATATATATTCATATCAACAGATTCCAGAAAATGTTATGAATGTTTTTTGTTTGTTTGTTTGTTTTCCAAATAATAAAAAAAATCAAACTATAATCAATACAAAAATAACAAATGACCACAATATAATGAAAATTATAAAAAAAAAAATAATAATAAAATAAAATAAAATTGATTACAAATGTTTATGTCTGTGATAATATAAAATGAACTAAAATGATTCAGATTCATTCAGTGAATATAATCAACAATGTACAGTTCTTCACCTGTAAAACGTTATCAGTTGATTAACACAATAACATAACACACAAAATCTGGAAAGAGCTGACTGCTGCAGTTTGGCATATTTAGGTATTTTTAGTCAAGGAAGAGACTAGTGAAAACAGCAGGTTGATAAGACCAATATTTTAGGAGATATTAGTGATTTTGGAATACAATAGCCATACACTCACATTGCTATGCTCACAACAGCTGACGGAAAGTCCAGTACCCCATTGCATGATGGGAAATGAAGTTAAAAACAGGAACGACTAACTACTAACTTTAGTCCCTAGATATCGGTATTAATTTACTAATAATCATTTCAATTTTAAAGAATGATTTACTGAACTATTTTTATGTCAGTACTTGTTGGACATGTACATGTTGACTAAAATCCAGCATAAAAACTACCACATCTAGAACCCATGGTTCCCCACGGGTCAACCCACTAGTTTTCTTTTATATTTCGTTTCTCACCTGTTTGTGTTTTTTTTCTACCTGTCTTTTTCTTTGTACTTGTTTGTTGTATGTTGCTGTTCTTAACTGTGAAATTTCCCCATGGTGGTATAAATAAAGTCACATCTATCTATCTGTCTGTCTGTCTGTCTGTCTGTCTGTCTGTCTGTCTGTCTGTCTGTCTGTCTATCTATCTATCTATCTATCTATCTATCTATCTATCTATCTATCTATCTATCTATCTATCTATCTATCTATCTATCTATCTATCTATCTATCTATCCATCTATCCATCCATCCATCCATCCATCCATCCATCCATCCATCCATCCAGTTAAAATAGAAGTTTTACAACATTTATCAGCTCCTTTCCGGTAAATTCTTATGTTCACAATATGAATAAACAAACAGCTCACATGGGACATAGATTCTGTGCTATTCATTCTATCACCCAAAGATAAATTTCTGAACATTCTGACATCAAACTAACATAGTTTTCAAAGTTCGGAGAAAACTGACTTTGAAGAATTTACCCATAAAGACCCAGTGCTACTTCTGTGTTAGTTCCCGAAAGATATTTTCTCCTGATTTAACCTTTCTTGAATGATTTGTCACCATTTATTACAATATTTTCCTTTGTTTTTTGTGTCTTTTCAGTGAAAACCAGGTATTTTCCCATATTTGTCTACTGATCATGTAGATATTCATAAAAGTTCAGAAGTTATTAAGTCATTATTCAAAGTATTATTATTATTCAAAGGTTATGATATCAGAAAGAGAGAAAACTGAAGAAAATGGTATGTTTTGTGCAAAGATTTCAATAACTGAACATAAAAACAAGCATCTCAAGCACACTGGTGAATCAGTGTTGTAGAAGATAATGGTGTTTCCATGGTAACTACAGAGCCTCTGACAGTCCAAATGAGTCATATCTGATGACCAAGAAAAGATGACAAAGTGTATATTACACCAATTATTTACATGGATTGATAGGATTAGTGGATCAACAGATATTAGGTAAATCAAAGGAATGACAATTATAAAGACTTCATAGTGCTATTCCCTTGATATTTTGTATTAATTTGTTTATTTCCATTCATCCACACAACATTCTCAACCCTTTTGATCTTAGATAGGAAGTGAGTTGATATCATGTCTACACTGCTCTATTTTAGTATATAGACGATCTTTGTTTATACTGCTACTGACATTTTTTGTGCCCTCTTGCTGCCACACAACCACTTGTCAAATAAGCACTTTGAGAGACTACTTGTGTGTTGTATAAAAAGGAGACTCTGCTCTAAAAAGGAACAGATTGGCCCAATGTCCAAGCTGTTCATATGGCCAGGATATCTATCTTTATTTTTAGTCATATTTAGCTATAGGTTTTAATCTTTCGACAGTTAAACTTGAATAATACTTGATATGTCTTAAATTAGATTTTCCATTAACCCATAAAGACCCAGTGCTACTTTTGTGGCAGTTCCCAAATGAATTTTTCTCTCTATTCAATATTTCTTAAGTGATTATCTCCATTTATTAGAACATTATCCTCTGTATTTTTTGTTTTTTCAGTGAAAATCAGTTTTTTTCCCCATATTTAATTTACTGGCCATGTAGATGTTCATAAAAGCTCAGATTAAAGTTGACTGTTGTATTAGAAACAGACAAAACTGAAGAAAAAGTGACATTTAAAAAACAATATATCATTAACAGAACATAAACCAAGTGTGTCCATCCACTGCCATTGATCCAACTCTATGGGTTTTACGGGTGAATGAATGTTGTAGAAGATGACAGTGTTTCCATGGTGACTACGGAGCCTCTCTGATCTAAAGGCCATGAAAAGATGACAAACTGCATTTTACAACAAATATTTACATGTATTGATAGGATTAAACAGTTTATTTTAGTAGACGGTTTTGTTGCCAGTAGTTGTTTAGATCTTTATGGGCTAAATCCAAGAGCTTTGGGTTTTTTTTTTATTTTTTTTGCTGCCATGTAATATTTATATATTTAGATTGGTCTTGGACTTTGTATGGATGGCATCACTCAAGTTCTTCCACTGAAATGTAGTTGTTAGCTTGTAAAAATCTGTTAGCTGCGGAGAATTTGAATGTAAATTAGGAGGCTGACAAATTAATATGGACTATTTTAGCTTAAAAAGAATTAATGTGATTTGATAAAGCATGAAAAATATACAGGTTTTAGACATGTTTATAAGATAATCTGCCAGTCAGCCAAGATTAGTCAGAAATACAGTTATCAATGTAATATTGTGAGCTTCAGGGCCATTAGACTGAGGAATGTGAAGACATTCCTAGGCCACATGAAATAATTCACCCATAAAGACCCAGTGCTGCTTTTGTGTCAGTTACCAATTTTTTTTTTCTCTCTCTATTTAACCTTTCCTGAATAATTTATCATCATGTATTACAATATTATTCTAATTTTTTCCCACCCAGTTAAAGTCATGTATTTTTCTATATTTAATTTACTTACCATGTAGATGTTCATAAAAGCAGAGAAAACTGAAGAAAAGGTGAGTTTATCAGCAAAGACATCAATAATTGAGCATAAAATCCATCCACTGTAATTTTCCAAACAAATTTGTCTCTATTTAATCTTTCTTAACTGATTTTGCACCATTTATTATAATATTATCCTCATTTTTTGTTTTTTTCCCAGTTTAAGTCGGCTATTTTCTTATATTTAATTTACTGATCATGTATGTAGATGGTCATAAAAGCAGAGAAAACTATAGAAAAAGTCAGTTTTTCAGCAAAGTCATCAATAATTGAGCATAAAAACAATTGTCTCCATCCACTGTCATTTTCCAAACAAATTTGTCTCTTCTTAACCTTTCTTAAGTGATTTAGCACCACTTATTACAATATTTTGCTCTATATTTTCTGTTTTTTCAGTGTAAATTAAGTACTTCCTGCATTTCATTTTCTGATCATGTTGATGTTCATAAAAATTCAGAGTGGATTCAAAGGTTATTATATTAAAAACAGAGAAAACTGAAGAAAAAGGGACTTTTCGGGCAAAGATATGAATAACTGAACATAAAAACAAGCATCTCTTTCCACTGTCATTGATCCAACTCCATGGTTTTTACTGGCAAATCAGTGTTGTAGAAGATCACGGTGTTTCCACAGTAACTACAGAGCTTCTGAACGTCCAAATGGGTCATATCTGATGACTATGAAAAGATGACAAACTGTATTTTACACCAGTTATTTACATGGATTGATAGGATTAGTGGATCAACAGGTAGACATTTTAGGTTAGTAGATGCTTTCGGTCGAAGGTGGATGTTTGGGTCTTTATGGGATGCCTTATCATGTAACATGAAGAAGTGACTGAAATATCTCAATAAAGGGGTGCTGATGGATTTCTTTAGGACGTCTGAGCTCTTGTCTCATCTTTAAGCCCTAACAAATCCTCTCAAAGTCGACTCATTGCGACTTCTTTGATCTGCTTCCTTCTTCTTTTGGTCAGTTCGCTCATAGGTACAGGTGACAGGGTGAACACAGAGTGTATCAGCTAAACAGCTTCACTATCATTCTCATTTCCCTTAACAGATAACACCAGCCTTTTCATGCTCCATTAAAAATAAAAATTAGACAGCACTTGACACCCTTCAGCAATTTTACTGTCCTATAATATGTCACAATATGGAAACAGTTATAGCAGAACTGCTCCCCTGAAGCATCTGATCTGAAACTGATTTTCATGACACTAGAATTATTATGCACAATAATTATAGATATACAGTACATATTTAATCTATATATAGACTATAGATAGATTTCTTTATTTGACCTGCACAAAAATAGCAATAGAACTAGAATTAAAGTAATACAAAATTTACATAATAATAATTCTTAAAAATAAAGTAGAAGTACATGAAAGAATCTGGAAACCCATTGTCCAATTCAGTAAAAACAAACAAACAAACAAACAAACAAACAAACAAACAAACAAACATATGTTGGACAAATCTTACAGGAAATGTAGAACAAAATACTGTAGGCACCATTGTATTGTATTATGATATTATCATTTTTGTTCTGCGTCTGAAAGTTTTTTTGTGTTGTTTTTCCTCTTGCAACATATAATAAAATATAAAAATTAAGGTACCATATGTTTGTATTTCAAATCAAAACAAAGAGTATCAAACATCGCAGAATTTTAGCTCCTTAATGCGCTGACTATACTGTGAACTTTAATGCACTCTGTGTGTAAATATCTGCTTTGGAGGGTTTTAATTATCTCATTTGTGTGTTAGAAGGACGTTCTTGGTCAGCGGACACGCACAGGATTCTTTAAGTCAATTCCTGGTTTGTTTACATAAGACTGTGAAGCTAAAGATGTGCACTACCAGCATCCCCTCTGCTCCCCCAGCCTGGCCTTCTGCAACCATTAATCTGAGACTGATCTACAGATGGTCCCACTCGCCTCCTTGTACCAGCCTTGTATGGTTTTTACACCCACCCTGCATGTCAAAGATCAGCCCATATGAGCAGAACATCCAAATGCGTATATAGTGTGGAGGAGAATTAAAAATGGCCTTTTGTGGAGTTTGCGTGGTACCAGCATGTACAGGGACCTCTGTGATTTATTACATGGGCTGAGGTTATCAGTGATTTAATCCTGTGTGTGTGTAAAAGTGTTTTACATTCTATTATTAATTTTAAAAGGTTACATCTTTTCTCCGCTCCGGCTACTTGATTAAAACCCACAGTAGCTGTTCCCCATGCTGGTTTTGCTTGCTGATCTCTAAATGAGAACGGAGTTATTGTTGGTTTAATTCATCGTGTAGCCTATCCCTGGTAGCTTTAGGCAAAGTATGCACTGAAGATTATACTTCCTTTTTTTTCTAAGATGCCAGGTGCTACATATTAAGCTTAAGAAAAAAAAAGAAATTAAGAGACCACTACAAATTTGAATCCAACTAAAAACCTCTGGAAGACAATCAAGAGGACGACGGATGGCCACAAGCCACCAAATAAAGCCAGGCTGCTTGTGTTTGTAGGAACAGCAATAAAAAAAACTAACAGCAATATGAAAGACACATGGACTGTGTGAGTCTAAATTAGGATTATTCCTTTAACCCTGTAAAGCCTGAACCCTTAAATCATTGACAGAAAATCCCAGTTCTTTGAAACTGGAGCCTTTATTGGTCCTTCTGAACAATCCAAAAAATTTTTTACAAATGTCAATTTCCATGTATGAGTTTCAATTTTGTATTAAATTTGATACATCAGGTCTCAATGCTCAAATATTTGTATTTTTGAACAAACAAAAACATAATATAATACAAACATGTCTAACAAATTGGTAATTCCTTTTCAAAATTGGCAAAGTTCTTCCTCCTTCCTCATTAATGACAGTCTTATAGTGTCACTGAAAAGGCCTCTGGTGAACAAATTCCTCCCCACTGGTGGATTGTCTGTGTATTACATGTATCTAATTGTATACATCAGGTTTTTCAAGAAAAAAATATCACAATGATCATTCAAAACTCATGTATCAAATATGATACATTTGGTGTTATAGGGTTAAATCTTGCTTTATGAACTCTTCTGAAGGTAAAACATTTGTATTAACACTAAACTTGAATATGAACCTGTTTATTTTTTACTATTTTCTGACCAATTTATCTGATTATTATTATCATAATTACTATTATTATTAACTTTTATCACAGCACTAATACATTAGTGGTTTTTATCATTATGCATCACAAAACAATCAGAAGTAACATATTCTCTGTTCTGAATTCACTCTTGTGTTTCTTTTACATGTCCATGTGTCTGTATAAGTCATATCATTAGGTTTGACTAATGCTGACTTGAACTCGAGGATGAAACAATTTGATTTTGGTGTCCAAAGGTCAGAGGTTAAGGTTGTTGCGACCTCACAAACAGAAAAGAGCTGCATGAACAGATTATGATGCAAGGACAGCGAACAGATTTGTTGTTTCAGTTCTTTGGAAACATGCGCTGTGTGTCTGCAGTTGGATGAGTAGAGGGACAGTGATGAGACTGACTTAAAACAGTCAAGTGTCTGTTGACAGTAAAAAAGAAAAAAGATTCTTTTGCTAGTAATTAAAATCATGTCTGATGCTCTTCAGAAAAGAAAGGCTCTAAATATACTGAATATATGGACTTATTGCTCATCACGTTACAAAAAGTGAGTCAAGTTCAGTGTGACACCCGCATGGTTTCTAATCCACATCTGTAGAAACAGGTTGTGGCAGCTAATTCTCATTTCACTCAAATCCCCATGTCAATACCACCACCCTTAATTACAGTGTGTGTGTGTGTTTCCTCTTTCTGGATGTGTGATCGTCACTGTCTGCGTGAAGAACACTGTATCCTTCTGTCTTTTAATCACTCATATCTCCAGTTAAGTTTCCAGATGACAGAACCATATGGGTCCAATCAATCCTAAAACTGTCCCTTTCTGTGATGCAGAGGTGCTGTGCAGTTACTAGTGACGTTCTGGAACTCTTTGATGTAGTCTTCCTCCCACAGCCTCCAGCTTACACCAGCTTCTTTAATGTTTAAAGAAAATGAAGGTTTAAGGTTTTAAATGTTTGATGACAGCTTCTGTAATGAATAGAGTTATCAGCTAAATGTTATGTTTTTAATTTGTTCATTTTGATCAGCCTGTTCCTGCTCTTGTTGAAGTATAAATTGTGTAGTGTAATATGTAAATGTGACAAGAACTCTGAGGTGAACACTTCATTATGTAGCCTTAATTAATTCATGAACGTATTAAAAACATCATTCATTGGCTTTTTTTTCTCCTTTGCATAAATGGTGAAAAGCTTTTTAACACAGCTTTTCAACTTTGTTAAAACCTTCTGATTCGTCACTAACTGCTGTGATACAGTGTGCAGCATGGGAAATATGGTAAATCCCTTTGTGGTTCACCGTGTAGTAAAATCCGGTTAAAGATCTGCATCTGATTGAGAGAGGGGGAAAAAACTGAATTAAAAAAAGGCTTGTTTCCTGGAGTTTTCAATGTGACATTTCGGGCCCCGCCAGGCGGCCCTTCTGCTCCACTGCTTTGAAATTTTGATTTGTTAAAGCCAGTTTCATGCAGCGCAATGTCGCATGCCATGCAGAGCTGTGTTTGTCTGCATGTCAGGTCGGATCAGGCTCGACGTGGCTGATGTGGTCTGCCCAGCTTTGTCCATCTCTGCAGGAGACAACAGCACAGGCCATGATACATTCACTGCACGGTTCACTTTACTGCACTTAGTGTTGAAAGTGATGATAGAGATCCAAAAAAACCTTTAAAAAAACACTTAACAGCTGTTATTTCTTACTTGTCCCAGCAAAAGGAAGAAAAAAAAGAGGTCTTTAATGGACTTTTTGTTTTAAATGGTGTCATATATATATATATATATATATATATACCCCCCCAGCGAATTCGCATCAGAATTGTCAGCTTTTCTTAACATTTCTGTCTGTTTTTACCTCTTTTACCAACACACAGAACAACATTACTCTGCAAAACAAAAATACATACAATTTGAAACAAATCTACCTGTATCTACCTACATCCCCACTCACTCACCTATTCACCCTCATATACACCTACCCACCTTCCCTCCTTCCTACCTACCTACCTATCTACCCACTTACCTACCTCCCTCACTTCCTTCCTTCCCTCCTACCTACCTACCTACCTACCTGTCTACCTACTTGCCTACCTACCTACCTACCTATCTACCCACTTACCTACCTCCCTCACTTCCTTCCTTCCCTCCTACCTACCTACCTGTGACAGAGCGACCCCGTCACTGAGCATCAGCTGTCTCCTGCTGCGGGCGGAGCGCACACAAACCGGCACCGCACACACATACAGGCACGCACACGCACACTCAAGTCAAACATTCTCTCCCCGTTGATGTCTGTACTCATTCATTAGTTTTCACCACTCACACCCTTCTAACAGTAGCGCAACCGAGGGTGCACACTTGGGAGCTTTTCAGGTAATTTCATACACATTTACACTAGTTTCCAATCTCTTACCTGTGTCGGTATTGAAGCGGCGTTAGAGAACGGAGGGTCATAACCGGGTCGGTATTATAGAGAAAATCTCGCGGGATTTCGCATCACGTAACGTGTAATATATTTGTTTTTGTTTTTCTGATTTTAACCCAAGTAATAATGTATTTGGGTTTGGTAATTGATTAGAAAAATCAGTTGAAATATTAAGTGTTGAATGGTTATTCCTGTTGTGAATAATTATGTTTAAAAACAATGTTAAAAATATGTTTTGTAAAAAAAAGTCTTTAATTGACCGGCCCAGTAGGAAGGGCTTAGTGTTTAAAAGAATGCTGCTGAAGCCCTTAGTGTTCAGTGTTGGCTGGGTTGCATAGCTGGCAACTGTGTCCTGTGATTGTCGTGAGTTACTGAAGAACTCTGCTGATGTATGTTTTTTTTCTTGTGTTTTGTAAATTTGTAAAATAGTAGTGATGTTGAGATGAAGCCTCATGAGGCATTGAACCACTTGAGCCAATTGGTTCGAGAAAGGGTTAATTTCTCGAAGCTTCATGTGCACATGAAACCACCTACTGGCCATGTGTATAATCACAGGCAGCTGTGTCTAAACCACAGTGTGTGATGCATTGAATTTTTGCATGTTATGGCTCTTGGGAATGACTATGAATAACAAAAAATGTTTGACCAAATAATTTCTCTACATAAATTATCACATGTGTATAATAAAATAGTTTTGAATGTATTCTCTGTGTGTAAATTTTCCCCAAATGGTAGTAGCATATGTGGGAGGTTGTGTTATTTTTTGTTTTGTCACTTTAGGAAAATGTCATGGACTTAAACAGGCAGAGGACAGTGAAAGTGCTTGTGGAACTAGGAAGAGGGCACTGAACATGCTTGTGTAACTTGGACAATTATGTACAGGACAGGGAGGTTTTATTCATTTTTGTTCAGAAATAACAGATTTTCAATAGTTTTTGGTTTGAAGTGATTCCTTTTTTTTTTTTTTTTTGACACACCCCTCCGGTGTTTGAAAACACCCTTTCACATGGTACAGAACATGCACCAAACACAAGAGCAACATTATATAAATTGGGGCACAGTCATTTTTTGTCTCTCCCAGTACTCCAGATAACCAAACATTATGTGTCTGAAATAATGTTAGATTTAGTTTACCTTATTAGGAGTTATCAAATCAAAATGTTCCCACACAGGGGAAATCCTCCTCTTCTTAGCTGGCTCCATCCTCTTACTCATCCTTCTCTTCTCACTCTCCTAAATCTTCAAATGATCTCTCTCTCTCTAAACTCTTCAAACTATCTCGAAACTATATAAACGCTATCCAAACTCTAGTATCCAAACTCTGTTCAAACTCTGCACTGACCGTAACTCTCAATCAAAAACCCACATTTTGAACGGAGCCTGAGGGGTTTATTTTGTTGTCAAACCTGAATCACATAGAACCACTGCGCGAAGCAGTCACGTGGTACAGCCGGGCAGCGAGTCTTTGGATGTCATCATTTGCGGCTAATCTGCCCCTAAATGAAGCACGCCTCGATACGCGCTTGGCGGAAACACTCCCCCCATTACTCGACACGCGCTTCGAAGCCTTGACACATCTCGGAACATCATTAGTAAATAGTATTTTTTTGTTTTTCCATTTTTTGGCTACATTTTGTATATATATTGCACTGCACTTTTGGGAGGCCAATGGCAAATAAATTACCACCATTTTTTTGCACCTTCAACTACGTCTGTGGTGTTAGTTTTGAGCAGTTTGGGAAAGAACCCTGCAACACTATCTCCCTTCCTTTTTTCCTACCTTCCTATTTATCTACCTACCTTCCTAACTACCTACCTACCTACATACCTATCTACCTTCCTTCCTTCCTACCTACCTACCTTCCGTCCTTCCTACCCACCCATCCATCCTTCTAAACCGTACCATATACTGTATGCCTTTTGTCTGTAAATCTTGCTACTTTTTTCTCTTGACCCTTAACATTAGCCGGCTTTCACTAACTCCTTTCTTCTCCCTGTCTTTCAGCACTCAGTCCTTGGATTTCCACATTCTCCCACCCTGGTGTGAGAGACTACTCCCAGCTCACCCTTGACCTGACCAGGAATGAGCTCATCGTGGGTGCCAGGTAAGAAACTGTAAATCCACTCAGCTTTTTCACCCCCACAGACCACATTATTGAGAAAATGTGATACCCTTTCTGACTCACATATATGCTGTCGTTTTGGGATAATAATGCTACTTAAGAGCTCTGCTGAGACCTCATTCGACCCAATCATGCTTTGGATTTTGGCAGAGAGAGAATTTGGAAGAAATACGTCATATTGCAATAGTGCTCATGTGTAGACTTTCTCATGAGCTCAACTTTGGCCTGGTTTGACCCTATTAAATGCACATGCAGACACTACTAATGGTTTTCTATGTATTAAACCACACTGTTCTGACTCATGGAGAACATAAGACAATAACTTATACATGATGGAGACTTACAGAACAACCTAAATAATTTAGATCCACACTATCATAAAAACAGCTAAAATAGATTATCTTTTCATACTTAATGTTAAACACATTCAGTGGAGGGAGATATCTATGTTTTTGTCTTGTGCTGCTGCACTTAAGAAGAGTTTTCAGCCATTTATGCTTTACTTAATTATTTATGTTTCATATTATTC
Source organism: Sphaeramia orbicularis (assembly GCF_902148855.1). Lineage (NCBI taxonomy): Eukaryota > Metazoa > Chordata > Actinopteri > Kurtiformes > Apogonidae > Sphaeramia > Sphaeramia orbicularis. The sequence goes on along the minus strand of NC_043977.1, from coordinate 46,469,667 downwards.
TGACAACCTTTTATTTTACTCCCTTCATTTTAACACAAACTGTATTTATTTTCTACCCCTTATATAAAAAAAAAAAAACCTTGTTACTTTATTGTATTATTATTATTTTTTTTTTTTACTTTACATAACTGTGCACATTGCTGACATTAAGGCTATGTTCAGACTGCAGGCAAATGTGGCCCAAATCCGATTTTTTTGCCCATATGTGACTTGTATCCGACCTGTTAAAGACTGTTTGAACAGCACAAATCTGACTTTTTTCAAATTCGATCCAGACCACTTTCATACGTGGTCCTAAATCCGATAGGTATCTGATATTTTGCAATGCGACTTCAGTCTGAACTGCAAGGTTGCATTTATCTGACCTTTGCGTTGTTGAAATGCGACAAACACAATTCTGCAGCCTAGCAGGAGGAGTGGCAGGAAAAATATATTTACTTCTGTAAACAGAGTATGTGTCTGCGTGGTCACATATTACGTCAGAACATCTTTTGCGCATGCTTCAGGGTCTCATTCAGTTCATACTCAAAACTGATAGAAGTCGCATATGAACGAACACACAAAAAAATCAGATTTCACCAAAAAATCCAAATTGTGCGTTAAGTAGGGATAGGAATTGATAAGAATTTAATGATTCCAATTCCATTATCGATTTTGCTTATCAATCCAATTCCTTATTGATTCTCTTATCGATTGTCATTGGGTGAGGGAATAATAGAGTACAAACGGGTGTGTTTGCATTAACTGTCTTTTATATTTCCATCTCTGCACAGACAATATAATATATACAGTATGTACAAATAATAATAAGAGATGACGCCGGGCCCAGTTCAGGGGGTGGGGTGGGGTGATGCAGTGAAAGTGAAATTTAAGATGCTTTACTATTTCCTCTGTTGCCGCATGTCCACTACGTGGAACCAGTTCAGCTCGGCTCGTTCAGCTTGGCTCCCATTATTGCGCACCTCATTTCCTTTCCCCTACCTTGTAGAAACCTACCTTGTTGAAACTTGTATTTGAAGGGGTACGATGTTTGTTGCCCGCACCGGAACCGGAACCGGAACTGGGCCCGGCGTTCACTCTGCCGCTACATTCACAAGCGCTGCTAAGTATCAAATACGTGACATTCCTGTAAATGAATCACTGTGGACAAAAGTTGGAGCATATTGGAGGGATTCCACCCTTTTGAAGAAATGGAAGCTTTGACAGTGTTTCAAGTGGACCTGGTGTCATCTTTTCAGACCGCTGGTTCTCAAAAAAAAAAAAAAAAAAAACGGTTCTCGATTCCCATCCCTAGCGTTAAGACCTACTGTCTGAACATAGTCTATGACTAATTTCAGCATATCACATACAACAAACACACTGTAAAGCATGATGAAAAAAGATGGAACCGGCAGTTGTGGCTGGTGCTAAATAAGAAATATGTGCAAAAAAGAACATGAACACAGCAGATATGAAATCCTGTGTAGAGTCAAAATTTCAATGTTCCAGTCAGCTGCTAGTCATGTTGGTCCACCTGCATTTTTGTGTTTTTTGGGAAAAATAATAAGTGAAAATGTAATGTTCCACATGGGATTCAAACCCCCATCCTTTTTTCCAGGCGGTAACCCTGTAACATTTCTAACCAACCACAGGCCAAATACTAGTATGTAGTCGAATAATGAGATGGCAGTCACTCATATTAACCTGATACCTGACTATAATCTGAACATATGCGTATATATTAATCTGAAGTCATTATCTAAATCAAGGCCAATTGGTAACCAAGAGAAATCACCATATAAAATAAAATAAAATAAAATAAAATAAAATATGATAAAATAAAATGAAATACTAACCTTAATCCTACTACTACTACTACTACTACTACTACTACTACTACTACTAATCATAACAATAATAATAATAATGAAAAAGAGATAGAATAATGATGGCATAACACATCTGATGGGATGAAGGGTAGATAAAGGGTGATTCTTCAATCTTCCAAAGACTCCACAGTCTCATGTTTCTGGAGAAGTTTGATATGAACTACAGGATGAGTATTATATCATAATATTTTAATTATTAATTAAAAAAAAAAAAAAATCATTATTTCAGATTATATTATATTCTTTTTTTTAATGTCAGTTACATTTTAGGTCTTTTTTCTTTGCTCCTCAGCCTGTACTGTTTTTTTTACTTTTACTTTTATGTAGAATCTCCAACAGTTCTTCAGTACATCTTTTCTACACATGTATCTGTACTTCTGTTTCGTTATCACCTCTTGAACATATAGTATCTTATTTGTATATTGTACCCAAACTGATGTATATGCTCTTCCTCTCTCTTCTTTCCAGAAACTACCTGTTCAGACTGGACCTCAGTAACATGTCACTGATACAGGTAGGCGTCTTCATCAATCTTTTCCTCTCTGCTCAGGGTTAATGGTTCCCTGTGGTTTTATTGATTAAGTCAGAAGCTGGAATGGTTTGGTGCTTTTTGCTGTTTGTTTAATGTCATTAGAACAGTAAAAGTCTTCTAAAATGAAGTCATAAAGTAAAGAGAGGAATATCCTGCTATTAGATGTACTGTTTCTGAGGGTCCCAATGTGATAACCGATTCTTACGGTGGCATGGAAATGTTTTACACAAGCTTTTCAGATGGTTTAAGGTGTTGAAGTTATGTTGGAGGAGGACAGTGGGACAGCTTTGTTCCATGGTAGAGACCTGAAAATGACCGTGGAAGTTTTGTGGAAGAATGTGTGGGGTTAAGAGCTCCAGTTTGGGTCTTGTGGGCTGGTAGATGGTCCATAAATGATAGATGAGTGTCACCCTCTGTGTGTGTCTCCATCTGCTATCGAGAAGCACATTCATCCATTATTAGTTTGGAACAGCTTTGGGACTTCAGCTGGTCATATCATCTGATTAGATACTCTGCTAGCAATTTATCACAGAAGTCTAATAAGTACAGTTTCAGCCAACACAAACTCTATGAAGACAAGGACCTGATACTTTTTAGAAGTGGACTGTTCTGTCTCTGGTAAAGGCTGTGAAAATTGACAAAACAACAGGCGAGATCTTCCAGCTTCTAAGAACTTGTTTTATCTTACAAGTATGAGAAATAAGATAAAACCTCTCCATGTTAAACCTCGAATATTGCACACGGGGGCTGTGTTATTCACATTTACAGCACATTTGTTTACAGACTCTCACGATGCACATCTCCCTTCCACGCCTCCTATGATGAATGTGAACCCTTAAAAATGATGAGTTGTGGTCTGTCACTGAATAATTGGACAAAGGATTTTAACTGCTGTTGTTGCCTTTTGTTGTGATTGATACACACATTTCTCTTACATAATGATCATGATCGCAGTTGCCATTTTTTGTGCCTCATTGACTGATTTCGTTTGACGTTTATGAGCACATGCCAGCATGCTTTGCTCCCTCATGCTTGGAGGAAATCACTTAATCATTTGTCACAGATAGTGGTCGGTTATGACGTAACATCTCTATGCTTGGATTTTGTACAGAGGAAGTAAATTCTGAAGGGGAAGCTTTTGAGTTTGGACAGCTATTATCTAGGCTTTTGTTTCACACAGCATTTAACTGCCTCAAAAGTAAAAAAAAAAAAAAAAAAAAAACCTTTTTTTTTTTTTTTTTTTTTAACTTTGAGTCCCTTTAATTAAGAAATAAGATAAATTGGAAGATAAGATCAATGTATAGTACAAAGGAATGGAACATACTTTGGAGAAGCTACTTCATGATAATTCTTATATTATAGGAAGAGTTAACTTAGCAAAATAATGTAAATAGAAGATAAATATTAACATCATTATATGCTATTGTGTCAGCCATGATCAAGGTTTTTGTTTCACACTGCATTTAACTGCCTCAAAAGTTAAAAAAAACAAACAAAAAAAACAATCCCCCCTCCCTTTTTTTTATTTTGTGTCCCTTTAATTAAGAAAATAGATAAGATAAAATAGAAGATAAGATCAATGTATAGTATAAAGAAATGAAACATACATTGGAAAAGCTATTTCACACCATAGCAAGAGTTAACTTAGCAAAATAGTGTAAATAGGAGATAAATATTAACATCATTAAATGTTATTGTGTCAGCTATGATCAAGTTTTTTTTTTCACACAGCATTTAACTGCCTCAAAGGGGGAAACAACTAAAAACTTTTTCTCCCTTTACATACGAAATAAGATAAGATAAAATAGAAGATAAGATCAATGAATAGTATAAAGGAATGAAACATCCATTGGAAAAACTACTTCATACTATTATTATTGCATAATAATCCTATATAATAGACAGAGTTAACTTAGCAAAAAATTGGAAATAGAAGATAAATATTAACATCATTATATGCCATTGTGTACAGTGTAATAAAGTATTATAATCTTGGTTGAGCAATAACAGATAAATAATAAAGGTGTAAAACAGCAATGAAGCCCAACAGATGTGTTTTTAATGCTGTTATTGTTATTATTATTATTATTATTTTATTCAAGAAAGGAAAACCAATATATAATGCATTTTAGATAGTGTCTTGAATTCTTTTTCTTAGTTTAACCAACCAAATCCCCTCCCACCCACTCTTTCCACTTACATATAAAATACCAGTTAACATGAAACAAAACAAAACAAAACAAAAAAAAAAAAAAAGAAGAAGAAGAAGAAGAAGAAGAAGAGGGGGGTGGGCACAACAATAGAAATCATGGTATGTATAAGTTAAATAAAGGACACTTTCATGTGTTCTCTCTAGCTTATAGGGTATATGATGCTATGGGAGGGTGTTGAGCCTATCAAAATACAAAATTAAGGGGTCCCATAGCTTATGGAACTTTGCAGCTGATCCTCTGGTGAAGCTATTATAACCAATGATTAAAAAAAAAGAATGAAAAGACAAGACAGTGACGGCAACAAAATATATGTTCCTTTCAACTTACATGCCTTTTTCTTGTATTATTTTATGTTTCCTTCTTGGATTATTTATTTATTTATTTATTTATTTATTGCCACTTAAGGGTAACTGCACTGACCTTGATTGTCTACAAAACATTACAAAATTTTGAACCTTTTCACAAAAGTAATAAAGTCTTGTTATGTCCTCACTAAGGTTGAAATCTTGAATTTCAGAGTATTTTTATGAGTGTCCTGTAAAAGGTTAACACAAACAGTTGTGTTAATCCATAATAATGCTTGTTAGAGTCTTATAAGTAACTAATATTTATTACAAGTGTGCTGCTGTTAAACAGTTATTGGATGAGTGAAATATACACAGGAGATGAACGCACATAGATGTTCTGTCATCTGTAGTGCAGAAGAAATAATTGAAATGTGTTTTTGTGTGTCTGCTCACACATGCACTGTGTTTTCACCTCCTGCCTGTGGCTGTGTGTGCACGGTGCATGTGTAAAGTACGCTTACAGTAGCTCTTGGGCACAGAGTTGCCGTACAGTTGCATCACCCGTCACAAATGACAAGACCCTGAATCTCAGTGGGATTGTGTAATCTAAACCGGTATATCACTGTCACCGTGTGTTTATATATCCCACAGCAGTACACTGTTACTGCACCTCAAGTCTGTACCATGGCTTTTTTTCCTCTCCTCCTTGTCAGATTTTCCCACAGCACCAACACGAATTTAATTACATATTTTGATTCTGTTAAGGATAATGTCATTTCTTTTAACTCTTGCTAAATCAAGAATCTCACTTTTTGAGTGTAAAGTAAATTCAGAGACAGGAAAATACAGGGCACTAGTCCAATAAAAACACAAATTATCAGACAGAAGTATGGAGTTAATAAGAGCCAGTGCAGGAATGATGCTGTCTGATTTTACAAAATAGTCCTACAGTGTCAAGAAAGATGAGGTGAAAACTGTAATGTGTATTTAATTATAACTATAACCTTGTTTTTAATTTGACTTTGTGCATATATTTTATTACCATTTCCTTTATTTGTTGAATATGTTTCTTCTTTCTGTGGTACCAAGTTGGCCTTTTGTATATTGCAGTATTATTTGGAGTTTTGCATATTGTCAGTTTTTTTTTTTAAATAAATACTTTCAGTAGAATTTTTGACAGTTTTTATACAGTTACAGAAAGACCACCCTTGTTTTCTATAATTTCTTGTTCATTTTAATGCCTGGTACAACTAAAGGTACATTTGTTTGGACAAATATAATGATAATAACAAAAATACCTCATAAGAGTTTAATTTCAGAGCTGATATCTATCCATTTTCCATGGCTGTCTTGATAATAACCAAAATCACTTAAGTTCATAAATCAATAGCTACTGCATTATACTGACAAAAACAATGCTTTTAGGCATTCCATGTTTTCTTTTCTGTCTGTTTTAGTCACATGATACACACAGGAGTTAGTACTTGATTGCATCACCACTGGTTTTGATGACTTTTGATGGTCTAATAATTTTTTCCACAACTGTAGATATATAGTCTCTCTTTTTTGGACTTTAAGAAGCTGCAGCTAAACAGAGTACAGATTCTATTCTATTCTATTCTATTCTATTCTATTCTATTCTATTCTATTCTATTCTATTCTATTCATTCTTTGTCTCCAGGTGAGGTTTTATTTGCATTTTAGAATATGATGCTTTTAATGTGATACCTGCTACTGAGGAAATGCTTCACTTTTCATGAAACTATCTAAAAGGATTCAAACACTGCTATACTGTTGAAAGAGGCAGTGGGACTTGAAAGGGGTCTATGCTATATTAACATGGCCTTCAGGGCATAATATGGCTGTTTCCATTAAAATACAGTTATGGTATTATGGGTAGTATAGTGTGACAGTGGTTATTCCTGTTTCCAGCTCTGACCAGTGCTGCTCATATCTAAATGGGTTCTCTGCAGGCTTCTTCACACCAAGACTTATGTGAATTGGTCAATCTAAGTTGTCCACAGGCAGTGTTGGGAGTAACTGCTTACAAAAGCAATGCATTCCAGTAACAGATTACTTTTTGTTGTAACACAGTAGTGTAAGGCATTACTAATCAATTTTCAGTCATATTTTACTTTGTACGTGTTCAATAATGCTGCTTACAACACACTTTTTGGCCATAATTTGGTAAAAAAAACAAACAAACAAACAAACATATAGAACAGAACAGAATAGAATAGAATAGAATAGAATAGAATAGAATAGAATAGAATAGAATGCCCTTTATTTTCATTAAACTGAATGTATGAGATTGGCGAGCTTCTCCTTTTTCAGTGCAAACAGGTAACTATATATAAAATATAAGTTGCAAAATATGTACGGGATAAAGTTCAGTTGAGTTGAGTTTATTTCAAATATGCAACAAAACAAAGTAATCCTACTTAGTCTTTACAAATGAAACAGATTATAAGAAAACAAAACCAAGAAAAAACAAAAACCTGTACATATACATGAAAACAAAGTATGACTTCATTTGCATGTTTGAAAAGGAGTGGGAGGAAGTATAACTTATTTGATCCCACCCCTTACATCCTGTAAAACAGTGCAGTTAGCTTTATATACAAATATGAAGATAAAAAGATAAAAAAAATGTAAAAAATGTATTGTACAGGATGGTTGAATGGTTAATCTGATCTATGTACAAAACAATCTGAAGAGAAAAGTCTGGGTTCTGGAAGTCAATTTCACTTCATACTTCAGTGAAATTGATAGCTGGGAAACTCAAATCTAAAAGGCTGTCATATACTTCTGAGACTTAATGCTGACTATCAGTGGTCTGCAGTTAACCAGTTAAAATATGTAAAAAGAAAAACAGCTCCAGTGAATTCCTTGAAGTATATTTTTTTTCAGCTGTATTTACTGATTTACAGGTTACAGGTTGTGATTCATGTGAGTGTTATTTCAGAGTAAGAATAGCTCAAAAATCTGATTTGCAGCATTAGTTACGTTGTTATTTGGAGAACAACAACATGCATTATTTTACACTACATTTCCCCACAAGATGAAAGCACATCGCCAGATTTGACTTAGTCTGACAAAGTCCCCTTTCACAGCAGCTTCGACTGAATGACATGATGTGTACAGCTGCCACCCGTGTGTCACTGCTGATATCAATGCTCCCTTTGTCTGCATGTTCTACTTGTCTTGCACTGGGAGAAGAAAGTTGACTTATGAGGGTTTTCATTTGTTTTCTCTCTGGTTGTGTTGTTGTCTGCAGCTCAATGGGGCTGTTCTTCTTGTCCTGAAACAGACATCTGCCATCCTAACATCCTCCTGACACACATACATTCACCCAGACGCCCACGCACATGCATTTATGCACAGCTACTGTCTAAATTTGTCTTTTCCCTCCCCTGCAAACACACTCTGTCAGCTTATTGTGAGCTGTAGGAATGAATGAGATAGATCCTTCCACCGTTTGGCCAACGTGGAGGTGTCATCCATGATGCCAAGACCAAAATCAATGAGAACGTTATACAAACTACCCAGTGAGGCAGAGAAGAGGGGTTTCTACCCCCATGCTCATTTGGCAGCAAACAAAATTAGACCAAAGAGATGGAGGAGGGCGGCATCTTAAAATACTCCTTCTTTTGGTTGGCAAAAGGAAAACAAACCCAAATGCTGCCAGTTTGAGCCTTTGCTTCACCATCAAAGGCTCATTTCTGTGAAATGTTGGGACTACGCACTGGACCTGGTGATTTGAGGTTCTAACGTCCAAACCACCTGTCAGAGACTAAGGCCAAGGCAGTGGTTCTCAAGCTTTTTTGAAGAAATGCCCCTTTATGTCATTATGAGCTTCCTGCCTGAGCTTCTGAAAAAAATGTGTGTGTGTGTGTGGTGGTGGTGGGGGGGGGGGGGGGGGGGGGGGGGTGTTACAGTGCTTCATAGGTAATGGCCCCCTTACCTCATCATTATCTTGTTGCATCCATCCCAACTACGAAACAAGTTGTCGAGCAGCAAGGGTCAGGAGGTGAATGGGTCTGACGGAGCTTTTATATGTACAATAGGTAGCCTAGCTCAATAAGTGCTGTGCCGGGGCGAGGGGGGGATTCACCAATGACATAACATGCTGCTTGATATTGATACTTACGCAGACTAACGCCCCCCCATTTTGCTCTCAGCCTTCTCATTCCAATCGTGCCCCCCCCCCCCTCCAACGGTGTCCCAACACCCCTTGTTGAGAAACACTGATCTGAGGTCTTCATCTGGGTTTGTTTCAGTCTAAACTTGAGTTTGATTTTCCATGTTCCCTCCAAACACTCCTGCATTCTTACTGTTGTTTACATCCACATTATATCTCCATTATATTTTCCTCATTAAAGTGGAAATCTTTGCCTCTGTTGTTGAGACACAAAATAGAGTGTCAACTATTCAAAGCACAGAGCCTCTTATATGTGACAGGGAAAATATCAGTCTCTTGACTGTTTCCATTAAGCATCGCATCACATACAATGCAGTGTTTTCGATTGACTTCAGTGAAACCTCGGCTCTTAAGTAGGCGTAGTCTTGTTTAAGATGCTCCATTCTGTGCAGTGAAAGACTCAGGGCCTCTTCAAGTACTATTAAAGATTAATGGCTCAACAAGCATTTATCTGAAACAGTGTAATTGTATCATGATTCATATGTGAAGAACATGGTCTTTCATTAAGCTTTTAAGGAGAAAAGAAGCAGACAGTGGATGTCAGAGCTCCTCCAGAGATTGTTTAGTCAACATACAGTATGAGGATTAAAGGTTTAAGAACACAGCTATAGTAACGCTTCTTAAGAAAGCAGACTATATCATCAACATTATTATCCTCTGTCTGCTCTGTGCCGTCTGATATTGAGTCTGCGGGGAGCTGATGTTGTTCTGTTTTTCTTGGTAAAGCTAATATCTGACTGTGTTCTGAATGCATACAAACCATAGGTGGATCTTTCTGAGCAGTGTCGGCTGTAGACTCTGATTCTGCAACAGTGGAGGGGCTGAGCATCAAAGCAGTGGAAAAGAGGTGATGAAGTCGACTCAGGGGCTTCTCCAAACTCTAAGGAATTCTTAGAGCTGGCAGCCTTAATGGTGATGCCACACATCCAATAATAATCATTCTTGTTTTTCCTTTGTGGTATGACATCAAGCCTCTACTGCCAGGATTTACTATAAAGGTGCAGTGAGAAGTTTGCACTGCAAAGGCATGGACACAGCATTTAAAAGATTTTAAAACACAGTAGTCAAATTGTTCCATATGTAAACATGTGTTAACAAATTTTGAGTCCAGCGTATTAGGAGGTGGCATCAAGAACAGAGCATTTCATCTGCTGTGGACAAAAAGACCTGTTATATAGTTTTTATTTGTATAATTAGCTCTTATCACATCAGTACCATAAGGTTTTTGTTATCCTTCACACCACAAAAGTTTAGGCCTGTATGAAGCCTTTAGCCCAGACATGGGTATTGTACAGCCCGTTGGCCACATACGGCCTGACAGCTGACCCTGACTGGCCCCCATGAGGTCATTCCCAAATTAAAAGTCAGTGCGAATGCATATCATCATAATAGATGCAACCAATACGATGTCACTGCTCTTATTTTGAAGGATCTGCTAAATTAAAGTTTTTTTGCCCATACTTTCCGTACTTAGCATAAGGCTTATGCACTGATTGGTTTGTTGGTCAGTTTTAGCCCATAAATATGTCAAGCTAATGTTCAAGAAAGAAAGACACATTCTGAATGCAGAATTTTTAGCAAGACATGGACTTTTAAGTTCTTGATTGAAGTCACAGGTAAAGAAAAAGAAAAAGAACTGAGATATGCAAACCAACAAACAAACAAACCTGGATGTATTCATTTTATTTCATGTGAAGTAAATGTGGAGCTGGTTTTGCCCATTTTCGAAAATGTTTTTGTGAATATCCATTAACCTCCTAAGACCCAGGACATGTCAGCAAAGTACAAGCTTTTTTGTTTTTATTAAATAAGTGCCTATATTGGAAACTTCATGATGCAACGGTTTTTTCAGATGCAGTTTTTAACATTTTTATGGAATGTCCTTTGTGGTGGACAGTTTTCTTTTCTTTTTTTTTCTTTTTTTTTGTATAAAGTTGTGAAACTCTTGTCCACAAATGTGGACAGTGGGTCCTAGGAGGTTAAATAGTTGTATTCTGTGCTCCACATTTTCATTGTATCATTGTACTGTTTCATTTACTGTTTTTATATATATATATATATATATATATATATATATATATATATATATATATATATATATATATATATATATATATATATATATATTGAGCAGAGCTGCAGGTGTATTGGTCCGCCCTTAGGAAATGTCAAAGTTCCGCATATGGCCACATAAGAAAATGAATTGCCCACCCCTGCTTCAGCCATTCCCATGTTGCTTTGCACAGATCAGGTCTACGGACAGCGCATGATGATTTACTTTAAAATGTACTTTATTCAAAATGTTTTGTGGATTGGATTGAAGTTCTACTTCATTTACTTCACTAACAGTTGTGTCCTAGATGTTCTTTTCGATTCCTTTTTCAATGTCTCAGGCAAGACTTTGAAGTATTTGGTCCAGTATCGTCTAAAATTCTTGCATGGATGACTATATGCTGTTTCCTAACAGAAACATGTAAAACACTTATGTGATTTCAGGTCACAAGTAACAAAATGTACATATAACACCCACACTCTTTTCAGGTCTACTTGTTTATAGCCATAGTGTTTAGTTTAGTGTAGTTTATTAGTTTGATCCCCATTAGCTGCTGCATACCCCAGCAGCTACTCTTCTTGGGGTCATCAATAACACAAAAGCACCAACAACTTCCCACAACTCACTCAACAAACAGGATGTACATACACTCAACACAACAACACAAAACCAAAAATCAGCAACAGCATACAATACAAAACAATTACAATAATAATACCAACAACAACAGAAAAAAGAATAAATAAACCAAAAATCAGAAACAAAAAAATAAACACATAGAATAAAAATAAAAACAATAAAAACAGCTCCACAACAAACAAAAAAACAAACCATCTAGATGATGTCATTATAGGATATGCAGTAGCTCAGACAGTTATTCTTGGGTAAATATGAAAATTCTCAACCTTTTAGAAAAACTAACTGCTTGAATTTCTGAAATTAAAAATTGCGGCAATGTATTCCATGCCACCATTGCCCCGTATTGCACACTACCCTGTATTTGATTCGTCCTACAAGCAGGCAACAGGAAACGTCTGTCCTCTGACTGACGTGTGGAATGTTGATGGATGTCACTGAAGAAAGTCAGTTTACAGTAGAGAAGTTCAGGTGTTTTTGTAATTATGATGTTTCTAATAAATTTAACTAAAGAGTATCTAATTCTGCCTTTAACATGTAACCAGGCCAGACGGGTGTGAATGTCTCTAGTACTTGTTCTAAATGGACAGTTTAGGACTATTCGAGCTGCTTTATTTTGCACAATTTGAAGTTTATTTAGATTTATTTCTGATGTGTTTGACCAAATGATTGAACAATAATCTAAATGCGACAGAACTAATGATTCCACTTGTGTTTTCCTTATTTGATATGGTATGCAATTCCTACATTGTTTAACAGCACCAATGCTTCTGCCCATTTTATTTAATATTTGCTTTATATGAGAATTCCAAGTCAACATACTATCAACAGTCACACCTAACAGCCTGGCCTCAGCTACTTTTTCTATGTCAGTTCCACCAACAGACAAATTCAAAACAGGGGAGTTTTCTAAAAGATGTCTTGACCCCAACACCATACATTTACTCTTTTCAGTATTGAGCACTAATTTATTTTCTCTCATCCAATTTGGAATTAGTATTACCTCTTCATTTAGAGCTTTTTTAAGTCTGTATCTGTAAGTCTGTATGTGAGTGTCTGTAGAAGAAGATGATGGAACTACTATGATGCCACCGATTAATTTTTGACCTGCTGTTTTGAGGCCTAGAGTATATGTTTTTAGCTACTGCCATGTTTGTTTTTTGGAGCAGGTACATTTATGGTGATTTTTAAAAAAAAATAAATTTCCGCCTTTCTTGCTTATAAATAATACACAAAGCATAATTAATGTAAGCATAGCCAGTACAGATACGATTTCAACTCTTTTCTGTTGAGACCGAGGTGAGGTATTTTGATGGTTTCCTCACCGTGTTGCTCTTCCAGCTGAACTGAACACTACCTATTTCATACCTGCAGAAATGGACCCATCCCTGTGGGACACAAAGCATGGCTGGCTTCACCTTAAAGTAAAGGTTGTCCTTTGAGGTTGGCTGAAAGTCATACTGATGTGATTTCAGAAAAAAAAAAGAAACAACTCACTGATTGACTGAAAAGCAAACCAGACAGGGTGGCCCACTCATGGTCTAATCACAAAGCTGCATTCTTTTGCTGTCCTATTCATCTGCTGGGACTGGACCATTATCAGTGGCTGTAACCACACACCGCTGTCACCATCACCATCCCTCCCCTGCTTTTAGTGTCCGCTTTCCTCCTCTGTGTGAAGCTATTAGGGATGTATGTGTGCTTTGTTTGTGTGGCATCCATTGGGTTTGCCATGACAGGACCAAATTAGCCAGACAGCCTTGCCCAGTCCAATTCAGTGAACACCTGAAGCCGAAACAGCCAGTGTCTGCTCACAAGCATAACAGATGACATATTTGTCTTTTTATATATATATATATATATATATATATATATATATATATATATATATATATATATATATATATATATATATATATATACATATGTACTGGGTGGGGAAGCAAAATTTACAATGAACATTTAGTTCTGCGTCAATTGTTTTGAAACCAAACATATATTGATGTCATAATCATACCTAACACTATTATCCATACCTTTTCAGAAACTTGTGCCCATATGAGTAATCAGGAAAGCAAACGTCAAAGAGTGTGTGATTTGCTGAATGCACTCGTCACACCAAAGGAGATTTCAAAAATAGTTGGAGTGTCCATAAAGACTGTTTATAATGGAAAGAAGAGAATGACTATGAGCAACACTATTACGAGAAAGTCTGGAAGATACTATTAAAGAAGAATGGGAGAAGTTGTCACCCGAATATTTGAGGAACACTTGCGTAAGTTTCAGGAAGTGTGTGAAGGCAGTTATTGAGAAAGAAGGAGGACACATAGAATAAAAACATTTTCTATTATGTCAATTTTCTTGTGGCAAATAAATTCTCATGACTTTCAATAAACTAATTGGTCATACACTGTCTTTCAATCCCTGCCTCAAAATATTGTAAATTTTGCTTCCCCACCCTGTGTGTGTATATATATATATATATATATATATATATATATATATATATGTGTGTGTGTGTGTGTGTGTGTGTGTGTGTGTGTGTGTGTGTGTGTGTGTGTGTGTGTGTGTGTAGACAGGCAAGCGTGTGGAAGCCAGATTTGTAGAGGGCTTTAGAGGGAGGCCATGCAGGGGGGCCATGCAGGGGGCGTGGGGGTGGTGGAAGAGGGCCGCCGAGGTGCTGATGCCAGAGTTTTTAAAGGCTCTGCCCAGGCCGTTCTGTTCAGGCATCTGGGAAAACACCTGCCATGGCCATTAGTGAGCAGGCAAGCGTTGAGGGATGAATGCATAGGCAATCAGTGGAGAAAGAGAGTAAGGGGGTTTGGGAGGGGGCACAGGCAAGGAGGGCTGAGGTATAAAGAAGTGAGGCGGGAGAATGAAGGGCAAGAAAGATAAAACAGAAAGCAAACTAACAGGAAACAAAAGCAGAGAGTGAGAGCAACTGTGAAAAATCAGACCTCCAGAGCTGAGATGAAGACAAATGAGAAACAGAATGTGAGAGACAGTGAGAGGGAGGTGACAAGCTTTCAGTCTTCTCCAAATTTTTTTTCTCTCACAGGATGCGTCTCTGTGGAAAGTCATATCGAATGATTTCCCAGCCTGTACTAACCTGCAGGATGTGTCTGTGGAAAGCTTCAAAGCCTTCAGAGACCATGTTTTTTTTTTTTTGTTTTTTTTGTTTTTTTTGCACACGTCGCCTCCCTGTTGTTGTGTTTTGTCGTAGAGAAGCAGACTTTGGCAAACTCCCCAGAGGTTTTCACTGGCCAAATAGGTAACGGGGATATTTTTCTTCAGCCTGATAAATCGCATCTAATACAATCATCTGTGACAGAATAGAGGTGTGTAAGAGTGGACGAGGAAAGGAAGAAACTACATTTTCAAGTTTCTATATCAAATTTTGGCTTTACAGTCTGTTCAGTAATGTGAGATTAGTTGTGTACTGGGATGAGTCAAATACACATTACAAGAAAAAGCTTGTTATCGTATGCCACTGGCAAAAAGTGCTGAATTTTATCAGCACAAAAGTCTTATGAACTCTTTTGATTTGCATATAATTGAAGCATAACTCCAGTGATCCCAATCTAGTATTTATACGTGCAGAAAGCAGTGTTAGCTGTGCTGCATACTTGCATCAAAAAGTTCTTTCTTGTCTCACAGTCAGGCGTTCATTCATCAGGTGCTTGGCAGTGGCCTTTAGAGCCTGCCATCTCACTGATTACTCCGATAACACCTTTCCACTGCCTATATGAGGCTTTTAACATGCATTATGTAACCCTTTGTATAACCCAGCCTGAAGCTCTGCTAAGTGTCCATTCCCATACAAGTCTATGCAAGAGTTGGGAGCACTGTTGAAGAATCAACAGTAAACCAGTGTTGTATAGACCATGTAGATGTTGGTAATAGTGGATTAAATTTATATAGCTCTTTTCAAGGCACCCAAAGCGCTTTACATTATTGATCCATTATTCATTTGTACTCACATTCATACTCTGGCCAAACGGGCCCTCCGACCACCGCCAAACATTCACACACATTCATACACCAGTGTGAATGACACTGGAGGCAAGGTGGGTGAAGTGTCTTGCCCAAGGACACAACGGCACATAACAAGGACAGAGCAGGAGTCAAACCGCCAACCCTTCGATTATTGGATGACCTGCTCTACCTCCTGAGCCATGGCCATGGTAAGCAGTGATGATGTATTTTGTGGGTGGGGCCTAACTGGTGGCAGAAAGTGACAGTTGTGGTGTCAACAGTACATGGAAGCTGGTGTAAGGAATGCAAAAATCAGGACAGAAACAGAGTAATGAAGATACAGAGGCCTTCTCTGATTATTTTAATGATCTGTCAATGAGAGACAAGGTGTCTTCCAAAGATAAGTTGGCCATTAGCAGTGGGGTAAAGTTTCCTGATCCATAATCACTGGCGGCTCAATGGGTCACAGAGCAAACAAAATGGCTGAAGGTACAGTGGTCCGACATCTGTTTATATCTTGTTCAAAAACCCAGAGTTTACACAAAAGAAAACCTCAAGACATACAAATCCCTCAATGCCTATAACTTTGTACTTTGCGGTCATGTCCAGGATATTGAAAACTGAGATTTGTGTGATGGTTTCGAGTGTTGAGGACCGACGTGCTGCCTACTCAGCAACAAAGACATAAAATGCAGTTTTATAAGATGTGGGTGATCATGGATAAGTTGACCAACTACATACTGACAGACCAACTGCACTTGCATGCTGAGTAAGTGTTGTTTAATGTACATACTGATATGAAATGGGAACTGTAGAGCCCAGATGATTTCATCAGTCCAGTCCGTACATTTAAGCATCTACGGTTTGCCTCAAAGGGCATCTTTAACGACGGTATTCGGTAAAAGTGAAGATCGCTTTTGTTTTCTATTCTGACAACCTACAGCACAACACAACATTTTTCTTCCTCTTTTCTCTCTTTTCTCTCAATTTACCTCCATTGATATACAGTATTTTCTTGCCACCAGTGTGTGTGCGCAACTGCGGTGACATAGACCGCAATGTCGACTCTGAAGTGGTCTATAGTAACAAAGTAATAATACTTCTAATACTTTTGAGCTTTCACACAAACATTACAAATAATACGTCTTTATTTTTTTAAGTTGTTAGTAAGTTGGATCCAAATGTGTTGAAGACTTGTTTTTGTTTACATACATAGATATTTTTATATATACTTTTATACTGTTGTTGTAGTTGTTGTTATTTCTATATAGATATTTTTATATATCCTTGTTCATTTTATACTTTTTGTGGTTGTTTTTTTTAGCTGTTTCTTGAATAAAAGGCATGTTGACATTTTCAGACATATCACTTTTTTTTTTGCCTTTTCAATGAGTTGTTTAATCCAAAAAAATAATTACAGGCTGCAGCTCTAGTTATAACTTATTAGTCGTCTCTTCAAAGCATTTTCTTTCAGCATGTTGTCAGTACTGTTTTTCCATGAGTCATTCTGGTTATTTCGTTTCATTTGGACCCTCTGATAAATGTTTTGGTGGTCCAGCTTTAAATAAATGTTCATTATGATGACATTTCAAGCTAACAGAAAGCTATGATGTGGGTTTTGATCGACAGGTGTGACTAACAGGCCTAACACATTTTGCTTCTACTTATTGGATTTACCTTTTTTTTTTCCAGAGAGATAACTTGACTGTAGTTGTGGTCAATAAAATATTCTAACAAGAGTAAAAGAGTTTTCTTACTCAAATGTTTGATGAATCTTATCTTTTAATGAGTAAGCATTTAGCACTAGCTCACCAACACTTCTTGTACTCCCTATGCTCCACCCTTTTGTCCAAATATGGTCACCTCAGGTTCCGCACGACTCACAATGGTGATGGACAAAACATAAACTTCAGTCCAAAAACTAATGGGTCATACATGTCACATTTGCTACTTCCGCAGCAGAAATAGAAGTCCCACAATTCCCATAAAATCTCACATTGACATCCATACATATTCTAAAGGCACTTAACCCTGTAAAGCCTGAACCATTAAATCACTCACAGAAAATTCCTGTGAGTGGTCCTTCTGAACAACCCCAATTTTTATTTATTTTTTTTAAATATCAATTTCCATGTATGAGTTTCAATTTTGTACCATATTTGATACACCGAGTCTTAATGCTCAAATATTATTATTTTTGAACAAACAAAAGCATAATTTTACACAAACCTGTCTAACAAATTGGTAATTCCTTTTCAAAATTGGCAAAGTTCCTCCTCCTTCGGCCTCCTTCCTCATTAATGACAGTCTTGTAGTGTCACTGGAAAGGCCTCTGGTGAACGAATTCCTTCCCCCTGGTGGATTTTCTGTGTATTGCATGTATTTAATTGTATACATCAGGTTTTTCGAGACAAAAAAATATCACACTGATCATGTAGAGGGCTTCAAAACTCATGTATAAAATATGTTATAATTGGCATTATAGGGTTAATACTGAGTATAAATAAATAAATAAATAAATAAATAAAATGATAATAATAATAATTATTATTATTGTCACCCATTTTCATCTATTATGGCTATTGTCTTGTTTATGCTTATTTGGGTGAAATAATATTATAAACCTCTTGGGATTTTTTTGTTTCAGCTGCACAAGTTATTATATTTATTGAAAAATCTTTGTTTTTCTTGCTTTCCTTTTTTGATTTTATTGTGCAAACCAAACCAAATCAAACCAAACCACACTACAGACTCTCAGAAGAGCCTGTTTACTACATGTCTATTTTGGTTCAATCATTCACTCAGAAACCCTACCTGCATGTGGTGCTCCACACCTGTTACATGTATTTCTTCGGTTCAAAATAACGAAAGCTTATAATTGTCATAGACATACATTTTGTCACAACCATGTTTTCCTCATTTTATTTCCCAGCCCTTCTACATCTTCTTTATACCGTGAAATGAACAAGCTAACTACACAAGCTCAAACACATCATTGTCGTCGTTTGAGCGATTAATGTGAATAAGTGTCCTCTGTCATGGCCTTCAGATCCTAATATGCCTGCACACACAAAAAAATCACATTGCTCAAAAACGATCACCCACCCAACTACCTCTCAGTGGGACCGCTCAGGCATCCCACTCAGGCAGAGCCGACACTGTGAACATCAGATGCTGCTGCTGCTGCTCCTGCTTCATACTGTATTCTTAGAATTTGGTGTCTCTGTTCTATCCTCCACCCTCCTTCTTCTCCTTTCATTTTGAAACACTCTCTTCTCCTCTGTCTTTTTTTTTTTTTGTGGGATGGAGTGCTGGTATTAGTGCTGGTGGTGGGTCTGATTGCAATCCACCCACATGTTCTGTCCTAGCGGCACCCACTGACAGAGCTCTCTCTTGATGTGCCGGTCGGCCTGAGCGCCGCCGCTTTCAGAACAGCGGGAGGAGGTCGGTGGGAGGTGTGTGTATGATTGTATGTGTGTGCGTGTGTGTGTGTGTGTGTGTGTGTGTGTGTGTGTGTGCGGTGGGGGATAAAACAGAGGAGTGGAAGAGTGATAAAACCAGCAGAAGTAGAGAAAAGCTCAAGTGGATGATGGATGAGAGAGGGGAAAGAAGTGTTACAGAAGGCTCTGTTCCTGTCATCTGCTTCTTCCATTGTTTATGTCTCTTTGCTTTAGGATGCAGATCTTCCAGATGTCCTGTAAGAAAAATAAAAACATACATTTTTCACGGGCAAACTTTGGAGCATCTTTGATTGGAATGAATGCTCACTGCTCTCTTTCCGCCTTCCTTATTTTTTTCTCACCTTTTTTTGTAGTTCCGAAGTAATAGAAAATAACACAAGTGCAGCTTAGCTCTTTCTTTCTTGCTCATGTCACAGAGACTAACAGGAGATAGAATATTGATTTGTCTCCTGCTAGCATATTTGTACAAGACCGCAGAGCTACAGAATTCTACTGAATATATTTTGTCTTTCGATTGGATTGCCTTTTTTTTTTTCTGGTTAATGGTAGTCAGTGTTGTCCTTGTCGGTTTGTGTCACACACTCTTTAGTTTTCCTTTAGTCAGCCAAGAAACACCTGCAGCCCATTTCTCACATACATTAACTCATAAAGACCCAGTGCAGACTGATCTCAATGAATGGTGTTGTATGTCACACCAGTTTTTATGGGATTTGGCATGCTATACCTAAGCATTTTCGATGTTTTGCATGTTATTCAACACCATTTGATCACGTGTCAATTTGCGCTAAGATCTCTGCTTCATATAACCCTAATGGCTTATTTATGCTCTATGTTAAAGACGCAGACAAATACAGATGGAGAGTTCTGTCCGTCCTCTGCGTATATTACGTGAGTAATTCTGTCCACTTTCCGGGAGTTTGCGGATGCGTATCGGACTAAACGGAGGACTACTATTGGGAACAGTGGAGGCAGTGTTGAGATTTGAACAGAATCATTTCCATAAATAGCGGCTTTCAAACGACTGTGCGAGTGAGTGAAAAACTACTGACATATTTATGACAACTACCCTTCTCAAAATTAACATTAGTATTCACATAAGTAAAACCTTCTCTGTCATCGCTGTGTTTGTTATTATTAACTTTCTTCTTCTTCTTTTCAAAAAACTTTACTCTTCTTCGTAGTGTTCGGCCAGTATGACAATTAAGAGCGGCGCCCTCTGGTGGATCGATTGAGAAACGCTCATTCAAACATACAGGACGCATGGCAGTATGAAGGCAGTGACGCATGACAACGTTACAAAACGGATGTACCTATTTACGTACGTAAAATGAGCATAAATGAGCCTCAACTCTAACCCTCAGTGTGTGGTATTTGACGCATTGATTCAGGTTGGACAGGGGGGCTAATAACAGCATGAAAATACATGCGGAAAGCTTATAATGTTTATAATGCTCTTTCCAGACTTTTTCAAAACTGCTATTTTTTTCCCCACAAGGCCTTGAATTTATGTACTTTTATACTTATGTGCCTTCTTTTTTGGTTGAGATTGTACCTGTTGTGTGTAATAGAAAAGTTCATTTTAATAAATGCATGTATGACTGAATGAATGCATAATTTGCAGTGAATTATGTTTGACTGACAGAAACATTTTCAAAACATATGAAAACCACAAAAGTGCATGGATATCACACAAACAAGTGTCAATAGAATCATTCCCGTACCGACCAGTTAGTGAAATTAAATCAAGTTTTTATATGTTTTCTTCATGTATTTCTTATCTTACAACATTATGTGCCTTTGAACATACTCTACAATTCGACTATGAGAGAAAATTTTATCCATACTTTATTAAGACTTTCACACAAAATTCCAGACTTTTCAAGGTCTGGAAAACAGCATTTCAAAATTCCATACTTTTTAAGACTTTCAAGACCAACGCAAGCGCCCTGTTGTTAAATGATTTATCTCCATTTATTATAATATTATCCTCTGAATTTTGCATTTTTAAGTGAAAATCATGTATTTTCCTATATTTAATTCATTGATCATGTAGATGTTCATAAAAGCTCAGATTGAAGTTGAGGGTTATTATATCAGAAACAGAGAAAATTAAAGAAAAAGGGACTTTTTCAGTACAATATAATTAAAACTAAACATAAACCAAGTGTCTCCATCTGGATGGACCTTGAGGACATTGTATGGAGTTATTCCTGAAACCATGAAGACCCAGTGCTACTTTTGTGGAGTTCCCAAATGATTTTTTTTCTCTATATTTAACATTTTCTAAATGATTTAACACCATTTATGATAAAATAATTTACTGTATTTTGCATTTTTCCCTTGAAAATCAGGTATTTTCCTATATTTAATGTACTGACCATGCAGATGTTCATAAATGCTCAGATTAAAGTTAATGGTTATTATATCAAAAACAGAGAACACTGAAGAAAAAAGGACTTTTTCAGTAAAATACATCAATTACAACGTAATAAATATAATAATGTGTCCATCCACTGTCATTGATCCAACTCTGTGGGTTTTACTTGTGAATCAATGTTGTAGAAGATGACAGTGTTTCCATGGTAACTATGGAGCCTCCAAACGTCCAAATGGGTCATATCTGATGACCATGGGAAGATGTAAAACTGTATGTTACACCAATTATTTTCATGTATTGTGTTAGTGGATCAACAGGTATTAAACATTTTGATCAGTAGATGGTTTTGGCTGCTGGTGGATATTTGGGTCTTTATGGGTTAAAGATATGTTTTTGTATTTCTGTTTTTTGGAGAAGACTCCAGGCAGGCAGGCAGTTTCCACAGGTTCACACATCTATTGACCTAACTTAAGTACTATCACTGACAGATGAGGACTGAGGGGATTGAGGAGAAAGAATGTGTGCTGCAGGTAAAAAAAAAAAAAAAATAAGATTGAGAAAGGAAATATTGCTTCTTTTGGTCATTTTAGAAGAATTCTTTCTTTTCCATCTTCTCGGGTAAAAAAGAGGGTTGCATCTTTTGTTGCAAGACAATAAAATATCACATTTAAGCTAAAAAAGAAATACTCTTGCCTTTTTTGGCATAACACTTAAATACAGCTGTGAGAAGTTTGTGTCTTGACAGTAAATAAAATCAACTTGACTTAACCGTCTCCAATGCTGCCTCCCAGCTGCCACACACAGCTGTCTGTTTGAATGTGCAGTATGTTCCAATCAATCTCTTGAAAGATAACTAAACCCCAGCATTTCTCTGTTGCAAATTGGCTGTTTACTTGAGTTAGATGCAGCTAAGCTCAGACAGGTGGAGACGGATAAAACACAGGTTTCACGTCCACTGAGTGATTCATCTCAGATTCATAGCTTTGTCTTTCTCAGGGATGGTAAACAGGTAGCTAGTCATTACTCAAGACCTATGTTTAACAAATGCAAATGTAAAAGTGAAAAGCTGACTAATGTGATGTAATTAGTTGTGACATTAAGAGGATTGTTTGAGATGTTTATGATGTGAGATGCAGTAAAGATTACAAAACAATTATTATCTTCCAGGACCATATTCCCCAGAGTCATGTCTGAAGGGAAGCAATAAACTACTGAGTAAATTAACTCATTTTGCTTTTAAGAAGAATGGAGATAAAACAGAAAAACAGGATCTAAGAGGCTTTCATCTAGTGACATGAAATTAATAAAGCAGTGATAATAATACAAGTTAGAAAAAAACAGACATAAGGGTGTCAACTGCACTAAAGAAATGTTAAAATAATAAAGCCCATAATACAATACAGTACAAGACAGACACTCATAGTAATAATATAGTTAGAATTAAACAAGTCTGGAGAAGAAGTTATATAATAGAAGTAAAACAAGAAAAGAAAAGAAGTATAGACCCCAATGTTAGAAAAGGCAGTAAAAAGTTTAATCTGTGATTTCTCTGTTTGCTTGAACTTTTATTTTTCTGAATAAATACCAAATAAAGTTAAATTTCAATGCCTGCAACACACTCAAAAAAGGTAAGACAGAGACATGTTTACCAGTGGACATTTTTTAATCGTGTAGGAGCTGAATTTATTATTACACCATTCCAAGTTGAGTTTATGTCCATTCTTTCTGTTTATAAGACTTGAGCTGCTCAACAGTCCGTGGTGTCCATTGTCTGATTGCCCTCTTCACGACATTTATGCTTTTTCAATGGGAGACAGATGTGGACTGCAGGCAGGACAGTCCAGGACCAGCACTCTGTGACAATGAAGCCACAGAATTTGTGGTGTCTGGAATGAGGCCGGGCATTGTCCTGTTAAAATAACCACAGCCTTCAGGGAAAAGATGTTGACTTGATGACGTTTTTCTCAAAAACAAGCTGAAATGTAGAATTTTCTGACCATAGCACATGTTTTCATTTTCTTTTGGTTCATCTGAGATGAGCTCAGGTCCAGAAAACTCAGCAATGTTCCCGCACTGAATTGATCTCTGTGCAGACTATGAAAGATGACAAGGGTCCCACTAATGTGACACACTTGGACCATCCTTATGTCCATTCAGATCTTGAAGGTTAGTACAGAGTGTTGAGCTGTAATCCATCTCTGTGAAGACCTGGTCGTCTAGTGCAGTGATTTTCAACTGGTCTGGCTTCAGGACCCAATATCACCCCTCAGTGAAAAGCCATGACCCAAACTGATAAAAGTTAATCTTCTCAAATTGATTTAAAGGAATGATATTTTGCTTTTTTAAATGGAATTATGCATTTCAAAACACTTTCCTGTGGTCTACATAAACTGTAAATGCTATGCTTGGGTCTGAATTCTTCATTAATTCAACTCCACAGGTCCATCTTCAACCCTGTTTCTGAGTAATGACACCAGAAAGGTTGTTTGGAGTGCTGGCCCTTTAAATGCACATGAGCCACTTTACGCCCCACCCCCTCCAGGTTGTTGGCTGTGCTGCTCTGTCCCATTCAACCAACAACTGAACATTTTAGGTAGTCGGCTCGAAGTTTGGACATATTTTCAGTATGGACTACAACTGCTGCTACTGACAAACAATTATGCTGTGCTTGGAGAAATGTTTATCAGAAGTCTTGACCTTATATGTGCAAATGTTGTGATGTAACTAGTTAAAGACGCAACAAATGAAGCAGGAATTAAAACAGGTTGTAGAAATCCACTCAATTTTTGCCAAAATGGATATAAAGATAGCTTTGCAGCACCTGGAGGTTTCAAATTCAAACTTTTGGAACTATTAGGGTCCAAATAGACAAATAAATGTATCAAAGATTAATAAAAGTGGGTTTAGCCAAATATGACCCCTTTAATGAAAAGATGGTGTGTTGTTTTGAGCCTGAGATAATAGAGAATATTACAGTATACCAACACAGAAGATAAGTTTAATGATAAACCAAA
Source organism: Sphaeramia orbicularis (assembly GCF_902148855.1). Classification (NCBI taxonomy): domain Eukaryota; kingdom Metazoa; phylum Chordata; class Actinopteri; order Kurtiformes; family Apogonidae; genus Sphaeramia; species Sphaeramia orbicularis. Next base: position 46,445,050 of record NC_043977.1, on the reverse strand, counting down.
CAGACCAGCAGGTGGTGATGCTAAATATGGTTTTAACCAAAACTAAAAAAATATACTCAGTTAAAAATTAGAAGTTCATTCAGTCACTTATTGAAGCATCAAACACACTGAGGTTTTTGTCCTCACTGTAGGTAAAACCATATCTGATGTAGTCGTTGTCAGACCTGAGTTTCACCGTGACACGAATAGAAACCTTCGGTTCTTCTTTTATGCTGTGAAATGTCTGGTGTTAATTAGCATTACAGTGCATTACCACCTCCTACTGTTGGGGAGTGTGAATGGATGGCGCTTGGTTCCATAAAAAAGTAAAGCACAGGATTTGTTTCTTAAAGGGGTCATATTTTGCTAAATCCACTTTTATTAGTCTTTGGTTCATTTATTTGTGTATTTGGACCCTAATAGTTCAGAAAGTTTGAATCTGAACCCTCCAGGTGCTGCAAAGCTATCTTCATGTTCATTTTAGCAAAAATCAAGTGGATTTCTACAACCTGTTTCAGTTCCTTCTTAATTTGTTATGTCTTCAACTAGTTACATTACAACATTAGCGCATATAAGGTCGAGACTTCTGATGAGCATTTCTCTGAGTATGACATAATTGTTTGTCACCAGCAGCAGTTGTAGTCCATACTGAAAATATGTCCAAACTTTGAGCCAGTTACTTAAAATCTTCAGTTGTTGGTTGAATGGGACAGAGCAGCACAGCCAACAACCTGGAGGGGGAAAGTGGCTCATGTGCATTTAAAGGGCCAGCACTCCAAACGACCTCTCCAGTGTCATTAGTCAGAAATAGGGTTGAAGATGGGCCTGTGGAGTTGAATTAATGAAGAATTCAGACCCAAGCGTAGCATTTACAGTTTATGTAGACCACAGGGAAATGTTTTAAAATGCATAATTCCATTTAAAAAAGCAAAATATCACTCCTTTAACATTATTTTTGGCCAAGACTAAGGCCCACGACCCACTGAAAATGGATCCCCACCAGTTGAGAGCTGCTGGTCTAGTGGATCCACTCTCCTTTGAATACTTAACCTAATAATCATGGAATCTGACACAAAACTGTTCATTATTTGATAAAATGTTCCTGTTTTGCTTCTATCCAAACTTTTTTGCAGGTGTTAGAGGCATCAGAATCAGAATGTGTTTATGCTTAAATATTTTGGTTTAGGTCAGTGCAATACTGAACATTGTACTTCTAGGTTGAATTAAGGCTGAAGTGAGGTAACAAACACACCTGTCAGTTTTCACTGCCTTGTGGAAAATGTCACAACGTTTAGGGAATTGGTTTGTTGTATTATCGTGAACCCTCTGTTCTTGGAAATGCGTGCGGGGGAGGGAGACAGGTCTTTGTCAGTCCATCAGATAATCCAGACATAGATAAGACAGCACTGACACTGAGGTGGAATGTAAACACCATATTACCGCCTGGATCTCCACATATGTGTCCGTCTGTGTCCGTCTACCTGCTCCATTCTCCTGATCCTATCAAGTAAAAGACAAGGCAGCAGACCTGTCCTCTGCCTGAGATGTGTCACCTCAGGAGAACATTAGGTTTTTTCCCGATGTGGAACTGCTGGCACATTTCTCACATGTCATTTCCTCCATGGATTTCTTTTTCTTTTTGGCCTGTCTATTATCTCACTCTACTAGTTTTCTATTGTATGGAGCTATTGGTTTGTGCATTAGTAGGAGGTCTGCACATTGACATCACTGTAGGTGAAGTTGCTCTAGTTACACCCACCGAGGGACAACGTTCAGACTGTACATGATGGGAAAGAATAGCATACGTATTTGCCTTGTATATATTTACACATTTTGTTTTAATGTTGAAAAAAAAAGTACAACCAGCAAACATTTGTATGCCCTCAGGCTTTTCCCTGGGGCTGAAATCAGGTACACAGCCTTTTAGTGTCTGGTCACATACCCAGAGACCACTGTATGATGGCATATTAGGGCCACATAAGAAAATGAAAATGCTTGTCACTACGAGAATAAAGTCGTAACATTTTGAGAATTAAGTCATAATGTAATGACAATAAAGGCATACTCACTCATCAAATAATGGAGAACTTGAAACATTTTGTAAAGTTATACTTTCATTTGGGTTTGGGGAGGAGAAACTTATGAAGTGGTCAGCTGCAGGGCTATCGGTGGTTACACCAGAGAACTATACGGTTTGTTGTTTCTCAAAAAACTGTGAGGATTCTACTCCGAGTTTTGGAGTCCAACAGAAGTGAAAGTTGCTGCTTCGCTTGTTGCGTTCACTGTAAACCTGGAAACTCTGTCGAATTTTCAAAACATTACGACTTTAATTTCATGAAAGTATGACTTCTCATTAAAAAATGATTTTTTTTTTTTTTTGAAACTACGACTTTATTCTCATTATATATTGTCTTCATTCTCGTTAAATAATGAGTTTTTTAAAACTACGACTGTATTCTCATTATATAATGACTTTATTCTCGAAATATTACGATTTTAGAGGGAGGGGGGATGTTTATGGCAGTGGCCATACATAATGGATTTCTGGGAGAGAATAGTACAGAATTCACCAGTGAGTTGTGGATTCAGACTTTCCGAATGACCCGGGCAACCTTTAATGAACTGTTATGTTATTGAACCTCTTATGGCACCAGACTTGTCAGGCCCCTGCCTAGTGAAAATGCATAAAATGTGTTTCCATTACACTTTTGCGCAATACCTCTATATCAAAACGTCTCAAAACATCTCAAAAACTGCCCCATATCCAACTAATTCTGTGAAGGCCTGTGTGTCTTTTTTTTATCTCATATACCTGTTGTGAAGCACATTGAGTCTGCCTTGTGCATGAAATGTCCTCTATAAATGAAGATGAATTGAATTGAATTGAATGAGAGCGTAAAAACAGTTTTTGTGACATTTTTGTGTTTCCATTACCAATTTTTTATTGCACAATTTACATTTTGCGCATTTCTGAGGGTAATGGAAACCCAGCTAGTGTGAGTAAACAAGCAGCAGTCAGTGAGCAAGAGTGAGTGGAAAGTCCATCTAAGCCCAGGTAATCGAACAATACAATGAGTCTGCATCACTACCGGTGCTGGAACAGCCTGTAAAGGAAGAAACATGTCTCTGACTATGACTGACTGACGGATCAGTGACTTAGTACTCACATGTACTTGACAACGGGATATAAAGGAACTGCTAGAATTAGATGTGATCTTTTGAAATAGCTAGTAATGAAAATTTAGTATTTTTAGTATTTATTTATTTGCACATCACAAACAAGAAAAAAAAAAAAAAAAAAAAAAAAACTTCCTTCAAGTAACACCATTGTGCAGGAGAGGATAGAAGCCAAAAAGGCTGATATAAATACAAACAATACACAGAAAAAAAAGAATAAAAATATGATATAACTGAAATAAAAATCAAAAGTAAACAAAATACAAATCAAATGATATAAAGCTTACATTTTTTTATAATAATAATAATAATAATAATAGGAATAATAATTTCATAAAAATTCACTACAGGTACCGTTTAATAGCATTGTTTTATTTTATTTTATAGGAGGCGGTCTAAGCAGTTTAACTCTTGCCTTGGAAGTACTGACGTCCAAATCCCCCAAACCCCCCAGTGCAGTTCAACAGTACCTATTACATACGTTTATCACTTTGCTCTCGGTTATAAAGGAATACACATGCTGTTGCAAACTGTGCTTTTATCCCCAGTTGTGTCTCAGGTCATCATACAAGCAACATATGGAGGGTGACGACTGCAAACCAGGCTTTGAGGTGTCGGAGGAAAGGACTTCAGTTTGACTTTTGATTTTGGATTTTAAGCTCCAAAACACACGCTGCCTCCCTGTGATGCAGTAGATGTGCTGCTGTAGAATTACAGTGTTCTGTGTGGCGGAGCACAGCCAAGCATTTCCCACTGATTGGTTTGCCCTTGTTGTAAATGCTTGGAGGAATGAGGATGGCTGGATAATGGAGTTGTGGAAAAGAAAGACAGTTGTTTTTTTTTCTTTTTTTATGATTCCACTCCCCTAGACTTTGGTTCTTTTCCCTTCCTTTCAGAGTTATATCCACACAGCTATTATCCATAATATGAAAGATCCAAAGTGGAGTCTTGACTGACTTGCTGTAAAGGTCACCTCTTTTTTTTTTTGGAGTTCTTATTTTCCAAGCAAGAGCCTTTTTTCCTTTGTTTCTTGTTAGTTTTCTTGCTGTGAACTTGTCAGAAGTTCTGAGACAGGAGGAGTGAGTGGTCCCCTGTGTGTTGGTGGTCTGGGATTTGTCCTTGACGTGCTGTTTGTGTTCAGGGTTGTTTGAGATGAGCTGTGGTCTCAGACTCCCACCGTCAGCTGATGATGAGCAGCCCCCAGGTGGCTGTCCTGCTGCTCTACATGATGGTCCGTCTCCTTGGAACTAAAGACCTCTTTAGCAGATGCAATGTTGCGAGACAGGCAGACAGTGGCACTTGAGCAAAACTGCACTGTGGCGTTGCACCAACATCTTCAGGAAAATAGAATAAGATTTACTTAGATGAACTGAGTCTTATTGTTAGATATTTTTACAGTCAGTTCTTATGGGTAGGTTTCTCACAAACCAACTATTCACACGAAACTGTACCATGTTTTTTCATGTTGCATTGGTGTTTTTGTTACTTTATTCTAGTGGATTTACAAATGTATTAATAAAAGCAGCGCTGTCAAATGATTACAACTTTATATCTGATTAATCATAGGGTTGCTGTGGATTAATTTCGATTAATTTCGAAATATAATTTTTAGTCTATATAATAATTTTAATCTATATTAAGCATTACCCACAGAATCCCTGACAAATGTATACTTCTCTTTAATAGGGTATTTTTACCTGGAAGTGCTTCGGTGAAAAACTCCTTCATGCAGAGTGTGTATAACACTTTATGTCGGTCGACTTTTCCATCTTGGGTTTTTTTTGTCCCCATATTTCCATCCAAAGGGCCAACATGCTGTTTAGCCTCTTCCATCTTTATTGGTTGGTTCTGCTGTCTGTCACTACCCGATCAACTGACCATTTTTCATGTGTGATGTTAACTCTGCTGGGACAACTGCCTGAAATGTGTTGTCAGAGACGTTCAGAGTCATTCAGCACTGCAGATGGGTTAGTTGCATTAAAATTTTTAATCAGATTAATCATGATGATGGATTAATCTGCATTAACGCATTCATTTTGACAGCCCTAATTAAAAGAAAACACACAACATTTCATGTAAAACTCCTGCATGGAGATTGATTGTATGGTTAATATTTGACATATATCCACCTATGCTGGATCATATTTGTTAAAACAAGCATTTTTGTGATAAAATTGGATTTTTGCGAGAAAAAATCAAGTAGAACCAACACATGGGTGGAATATACCATGTTTATCTTAAATAAATAGAAATAAGATAATATTTTCATCTCTGAAGTGTATTCTAGTGCTGAGCGATACCACACTTTTATGATTCAATATGATACCGATTACTTTTTTGGTATATACATTCGATACCCGACACCAATACTTTCAGCATTTTTTTTTTAATTAAAATGTTTCACTTAAAATACATCTCACATGACAAATACTGTCCATTTAACAGCTTTAATGTACATAACCTTTGGTGGCCATTTTTTTAAGCAATAAAATAAATTTAGAAAAACACGTAATATTAAGTAATTAACATAAATATGAATTAAAATATAAAAATAAAACACAAATAACAAATATAAATATGAATTAAATAAAAAGGTCAAAATAAAACAATAATAAATAATTAACACTTATGAATTAAATAAAAATAAAGAAATAATCCACATGAATGCAAAAATAACAGAATTTTAACATATTCATTGAATATAATGAGATGGTCACTCCTACAAAGACCTTTTTTTTTCAACAAGACCTACACATTTCACATTTTTATAACAGAACTAAGTTACAAAAGAATAAAATTGACGGAACTGGTACAAAACCTTGAAGTAAGTTACCCTATAAGACTCAGACGTGACACAGGTGCTTTTATTTGACATTTTTAAATTAATATCAATACTATATTTGTGTAATCGATCCTCAAATGCATAGTACCGATATATCAATAGCACAGAATCAATATGCCCACCACTAGTTTATTCCTTACACTGAACAAACTGAAACTTTTTACTGGAAAACACACGAAGGTTACATTGTATTTGTGTGCTGCTTGTGGATTTCTTGCACATTCTTGCACACACAACAAACCTCTGCTTTTCTATTTGACCATGTTTACTTGTTTTAACCTATAATTCCCACTCTAAAAACCCTCAGGACTAGTGAATCTGAACTCTGCATATGTAATATAAATGTGTAATAGGCAGCACAGCGTATACTTTCAATGAAAATGTATTCTTTCACTTGTTCTTCACTGAGCCAAGGCCAGTGCATCCCAGAGTAGTTCAGTGCACGTTTGTTTTTCTGATAAACCTTTAAAATTAAATCTCACATACCCAAACACTATTCAAGAATTAATGAATGAAGTTGGTTAATGTACTCTTAAAAAGCTGTGAACGTGTCCACCAGTCTGACAGGATATTGTAATTTGTCCAACATCAGGATTAAAGAGCATGTTATGTTGTATATAAATGTTATATAGTCAAAAATAGTGATGGACGAACATTTGTTAAAGTAACCTCTGCTTTGAACACTTCAGTCCTAAATCATTAGCCTCATAGCATAATTGCCTAAGTCATACACTATATGGGCAAAAGTGGGTTTAGCTAAATATGACCCCTTTAATGAGGACATCATAGCTACAGCTGGAAGATGTCCAGTTCATCCTGATCAATATAAATAATCAATATGATATTTACTACAATATAAAAAATGACATTTGTCATTGTTGTTTTGTATCCCAGACCCCTATTAGAAAAAAAAAAACACCTGAATTCAACATGTCCCAATACTTTTGTCCATATAGTGCGGGGGTCAGTAAGCTTTACAATCTAAAGAGCCATTTTGGACGCGAAAAAGAAGAAAGAATTCTGTCTGGAGCCATGAAAAAAATATCTAAACTCATCTATGTTGTGCCATGAGGAGGCTGTTCAGCAGTAGCCCATTTCTGATTAGTTTGTTATTTAACTTTGCTTTCCCATTAAAATAATGGAAAGTTTGGTGCATTTATGAGATGATATGACTATTATATATTAAAAAAAAAAAACAATCAAGATTTTTGCTGTTTTTAATGTAACATTGTTGGATAACAACCTCCATTTTCATGTTAATAGCCTTACTTTGAAACAGACAAACTATAAACAAATGAAAAACAAGTATGTCTTATTGAATTTTGAAAAAAAAAAAAAAAAAAAAAAAAAAAAAGAACTGTAGCATTGATATACACCTTAGTTGATATGATTAAAAAAATGTTGTCATTATTTCAACCAAAGTGTATGCACATTTTTGAAGATGGACAATGTTAGAATAGATTTAGGCCTACAATAATGTTAAAAAAAATATATTGATTCATTCAGTTAATTTCAACATTTTCCTAATGTTTCTTGACAAAGCCACAGGGAGCCATAAAGAAAAGTTAAAGAGCCACCTTTTGCCCAGGAGCCATAGGTTGCAGACCCCTGATACAGTGGATGATTTAGGCAATTATACTGTGAGAGTAACTAAATGTTTCCTTGTTCTTTGATGAGGGCTGGTGTCATCTTATTACAGACATCCATTAACACTCAACATCTGTTTAAAGCAGAACAAGTGTTAAATTCAAAAAGCAACTGATAAAAACCTTTAACAGATGTCCTGCTGTAAACTTTGGTTGTTTACTCCAACACTGTGAATTGGATTCCATGTTGAAAAAAGAAAATAGAGGAAAGACAGATTTTGCAAGATTTTACTCATTAAAAAAATGAAAGAATAATGAAGCAGTTCAAGCAAAACTGAAAACAGAAAATTATTACTTTTTTTTTTTACTTAAGTGATACCTGGAGTTATCAAGTGAATATTGGTGGATAATTTCTGCACTCAAAGTACAGAATTAAAAATCAGCCCTATTTGTCATGTTTTGTCTTTTGTCTATGTTGTTTCCGTCTTGTTGAATAAGAACATGGTTTCCACTGATTTTCACAGCAGTAAATCAGAATAAACAAAGTGAAAAAATATGCACAAAATAAAGAAATCAGACTTGTTTTCTTACATCTTGTTGCACTTTTTTTACGTCATTTTCTTCATCCTTCATGTTGATCTTCTCATGTATTTTAAATTGTTTTCCTCCCCGTCTCCTCTTATGTGTCATTTCTGTCTTGCTGTGTTTGTCATGTGTGATATGCACTGATGGATGCCCTGGGTATTATCCTGTTTTTCATCCATTTAGGTTGAAATCAGGGCTGATGTTGGGATGGTGCACAATGATCCAAAATACAAAAAGTGGATCATTCCCCCTAGATGCATTAAAACTAAAGTAACAAGCCTGTTTTGCAAATGTAAGGAGTATAATGTACATATGTTCAGGTTAAAATGAAAGGAATAAAAAGAAAAAGTTGTCAGAACAAATAAAATTCAGGTAAATTTAGAAATCTAAAAGCCCATATACTGTGATACAGTTTATAGTGTTTGTTGTTCTGTCACTATTCTAATTTACTTGGGTTATTCTGTATACATTTTTGGTTTGAAACTAGATTATTTAAATTATTGTTTATCAGCTTGTTATTTGTTTGGTGTTTTCTACCACATAATTACAGTGTTCCTGGTTATTTATTCTGTTTGCCGTATGCAAAGTGGTAATGAATGTATTTTAAATTTTTGTGTGTGTATGTGTTTCACTTTTCACCATGTTGCATTTAAGTATGTATGTCTGTATTTGTATATGGATAAATGAGTGTGTGTGTGTGTGTGTGTGTGTGTGTGTGTGTGAATAGATATATAAAAAGGAAGAGGGACATATATATTATTAATAATATTTTAAGGAGAGGGGGTGGGATTAAATAAATTGAACTTCTTTCCACCCCTTTTCAGGCATATAAATGGAACTACATGCTGTTCTTCTGTCTAAGATTGTCATGATCGTTGATATTTGTATTATTATGCATGTTTTGCTTGTTGCATGTTAAATTTCATTGCATGTTCGGAATAAATTGCTAAATCAAATCAAAACAAATATCAATTTCCATGTATGAGTTTCAATTTTGTATCATATTTGATACGTTGGGTCTCAATGCCCAAATATTATTTTTGAACAAACAATAACATAATATAACACAAACATGTCTAACAAATTGGTAATTCCTTTTCAAAATTACCACAGTTCGGCCTCCTTTCTCACCAATGACAGTCTTGTAGTGTCACTGGAAAGGCCTCTGGTGAACAAATCCCTCCCCCCAGTGGATTATCTGTGTATTGCATGTATCTAATTGTATTCATCAGGTTTTTCAAGAAAAAAAATATCATACTGATCATGTAGAGGGCTTCAAAACTCGTGTATCAAATATGATACATTTGGCATTATAGGGTTAAAGGATGAAAATCCATTTTGCCCTAAGTCTTTATTTGCTCAGTTAACCTTTTAAGCGCCAAAGTTGCAATATTGCCACACGCAACATAACTGAACGAAACAGCTTTTTGAAATCTTGATATACAAATTGAATATAAAAAACAAGCAAAAAAAACTCTGGTGCCTATAGGGTTAAGCTTGGTATTATTATTGTTATTATTATTATTATTATTATTATTATTATTATTATTATTATTATTATTATTGTTAATAATAATAATAATAATAATAATAAATATAAATCACAGAGGTACATAAAATAGCAGCAGACAAAAGTGAAAAAAAGTGAAGTGAAATTATTAATTCTGTCTCTGACACACTGCTCAATAAATCTAGACCCATTTCTCACTCAGTTAAATCTACCTACTATAACTTGCAAATCAACACAAGCCCTTAAAGATTTAAAGACTAAAGCTAAAAGCAAACGTGGACAAAGCAAACCAGCCTGTCTGTTCTGAGGATGTTAGGACCGGGTCCAACAGCTGCTTGGACTATTTGCTGTTGTTTGGTCCCAGGGTGCTTTGCTTCCCTGCCATGAGTCAAGGTCAGGAGAGAAAAACTGAGCCAGAGGGTCACAAGGTCAACTGTCACTGTTTGTTCCTTAAAACAGGAAATGTCCTGTGTAAACTCCCTTTTCAACACAGGCTGTTGGGAATGTTCCAGCAGCACTAGTAGAAAAATAAATACATTTGTTGCTTTAGGTGCTGCTGTTGGACGCTGAGAATCCCCAGTGAAGATACTTCCAGAATGTCTGTGTAATGGGCAGTGTTGTACAAATAACTTCCAAACTGTCTTCCAACTTATCCAAACTATCTACTACAGATTACTTGTTACTGTTAGTTAATTGTACTTCCTTACCTTACAATATTACTATCTCGGAATTGTAATGCGCTACATGACTCCTGTATTACTTTTGAGTTACAGACAGAGTCTTGTCATAAATGGTGCATCTGCAGTAGAATTCTAATTAGTCATAAATGGCTTTTTCATTGGACATCTGTGCAAAACTTTACCAATTTTGTTAAATGTCAAAAAAAACAGAAGTGCATAATGTTGTTTTTTCCATGAAATCACAAATGCAATGATTTATTTATTTATTGTCACAAGATGACACACGAAGTCATTCCATAAACATGGGGACGAACGTAAATATCGTGTTGATTTACAGATATATTCATTATTATTATTATTATTATATATTACCCCTCTATCCCATACTAAATTAAAATATGATTCAGTTTCCTGGTGTGTCCACACATACCGCACCATGTTTCTTTTAAAACTCTTCTTCTTTGCTTGTTGTAATGTCTGTCAAAATCCATTTTTTAATTCACGTGACTCTAGGTGTAGAAAAAGGTCTTTCCATTGTAGTTTTGCCACCTGTTGCCAGCGCAAAAGCTTTTCATTGAAAAATGAGAGTTTGGGCGAAATTGTCATTTTTCCATTTGGTAAATTTTTATATGCAAGTTATATTTGTGCAATTTGAGGGTCAATGGAAAAGCGAATATAGAAACGTTAGCTTACCTTGTCGTTGCTGATCACAGGGATCATGCTAACTAGCTTCTGTAAAGCAGTGTTAAGGTTAATAAAGAGCATACGTCCCATGTGGACAATGGACTGTCTTCTGCCGTCTCCACCCACTGGCTGAACACTAACAGGAAATAGAACTTTACAGACACATTTTTGATTCCCTAAGGTCTCATGGTCCTGCTGGTTTTTTTTTTGTTTTTTCATTTAAGCAATTAAATTATGGGCAAAAAGTGTGTTGTAAAATAAATATAGAATAAGAAAAAATAAAGTAAAGTATTGCTGAAAATTGATTAGTAATGCTTTACACTACTGGGTTACAGCCAAAAGTAATCTGTTACTGTAATGCATTACTTTTGTAACATGTTACTCCTAACACTGGTTAATGAGGATATGTACATTACGTATAGTTGTCATGGTACTGGAGGTCAGAGGAGGCGAAGGCAGAGGATCAGAACAAATGAAAGGCCATGGGATGGACATTAAGCTTCCTGCCTCAGACATTCATATCCTTAATTCGCCTGCAGTATCAAACTCCAGTTCTTTGCCCCCGAGTTTGATGAGTCATGGCTGATTTCATTCACACTCTTCATTAATTTCTGTGTGTGCTGCAATTTGGCTGAGATTTAATTATTGATGCGGCCTTTGTCAAAATGGTGGGATAATCTGAGCTGCAGAGCAGGAGGCAGCTGCTCGTCCAACTGGAATGTCTGTGCATCGAAGCTGGATTCAAGAACAATGACCCTAAATATCACATACAAGGCCAGACTCACTGTTTTCACACACCTGAAACTTGTGTCGTTTGCTCTGTTTTTTTCAAATGAAAGTACGATACCTGGGTGACACAGTGATCCAGTGGATAGCACTCGTACCTCACAACAAGAACGTCCTGGGTTCGATTCCAACACCAGTTCTGTGTGGAGTTTGCATGTTCTCCCTGTGTCTGTGAGGGTTCTCTCCGGGTACTCTGGCTTCCCCCAAACACATGCACTGATAGGTTAACTGGTTAATCTAAATTGCCCATAGGTGTGAATGTGAGTGTGATTGCTTGTCTCTACAGAGGGTAATGCACATGAAGTCACCGCGGTTCTGCCCACTGAGTGGGAGAAAGAGGGAGATGAATGTCAGCGTTGGCTTCAATACTGTCTAAACTTAAGAACAATATTTAATAAAAAAATGGGGAAGAGCTGTTGTGCAATTGATTGTATGAGCAGCAGTCGGAGCTATCGTTTTGCAGGCACCGAAAGCCAAAGAAGAGAGAAGTAGATGGATTCACAAATCCAGGAAGCCAAACCTAGATTTGTGGATCCCATTTTGTGCCAGGTAACATTAATTTATGCTGTATTTTTGGGTAAAATCATACCTTAAATTACGTATTGTTTTGGCTAATAATACTTCTTAGTAAAGCTCTTGGTTTCATCATCAGATCTTTCATGGTTTTTGTCTTCATTTTGTGATTATGAACCTTGTGCTCCTACATGATTTGTAAACTAACTTAAACTGAGGCTAACCCAGTTTTTCAAATACGGGGGAACTGGAGAATAAAGCTACAACAGTGTATTAGGGCCACATGAGAAAATAAGAACGCTTTTCACTACAAGAATAAAGTCATAGAATATCGGTATAAAAGCCCGTAATTTTTTGAGAATAAAGTCAAATACAAAAAGAATCACAATATCATGAGAATAAAGTCACAGTTATAAAAAAAAAATCATAATTTAACAAAAATGTCATTCGTTTATGAGATTAAAGTCGTCATATTCCGACAATAAAGCCATAATATTAAAGGAATAATGTTGTAATTTAAAAACAGGTGGGGAAAATATCATAATTGTACAAGAATACAGTTGTACCCTGCTCGTCCACAGCAGTAGTATCTGTGTTGTATAAAGTACATGATATTAACTAGACGTAAATATCCTCAGTACCAGTAGATCATGCATATATTCACTGGGGTCAGTACACGGTCTACTGTAAATGGACTTTGGATCAGTTGGTTCTCTGCCTAGTTTTGGACCCTGGTTGTCAGTGATGATGAAACCATGTATATTTGTTTCAGGTAAAAATAGCTATGATCCCCCACACCCTGGATGTCAGGATATGCAATTTCTGTCCTCATGTCAATGTTCGTGGACCACTCTTTCTTTGGTAGCTCGTATGGATCCATGTCGAGTCGAATTGTCCTTAATTTAATTTCATATTTCACATTTTCCGGGTCTCGTTGTGTTTACTGCTATACTCTGTCATGTTGAGCAGGTTGGTTTTTGACACTCAGTCTGACTGAGAGGGGCGTGGCCCGGGGGGGAAATGACATATGTGCATACCCTCTATATGTCAGCCCTGTGATGAACTGGTGACATGTCCATATGCCTTCCCCCATAAGTAGCTGGGATAGGCTCCAAGCAACCCCCGTGACCCTAGTGAGGATAGAGCAGGTTCAGAAAATGAATGATGAATGGAAGCATGATACCACTAGAACCACCAGGACTTTTGAAAACCTAAAACTAGGTCAAACTTACCTATTACACCTAAATATACTTGTTGTCTGGGGCACCATGAAGGCTAAACGATGTGAGCCCTTTATAAATTCAGTGTGTTATCGATTTGTCGGAGCGGGGGGGGAAGGGGGAGTATGTAGTACGCGGGGTAGGGGCAGCAGTTATATACGTGGGGGTGCAGTCCATGACTAACGTATCTAACTCTGGTGTGAAACAAAAGTGAAACTTAACATACTTTCAACATCTCTATGCCTCTATTATACAGCGGAAATTTTCACAACTTCTAACCTGTATCCACTGGACCCCTTCCACTGCTCTATGGGCCCTCCACAAATGCTGGGCCCCATGAATCTGTCACGTTTACCCCCCTTAACGGCACCCCAGTTTGTCATCATTCATGAAGTACCTCTGTTTACACAAGGATGTCTCAAGTCAGATCTGGAGTGTTTAATCCTCACCTCTGTGAAGTATCTCTAAGAACACCAGCTGCTTTGCATAGGCGTGAGTACAAATGAGTCTAAAATGGCTTTAGTTGTGGGTATTAGAAGAAAACACTTGTGTCCTCCATAAATCTCTGCCTCATTCATCGTAAACTGTTATAAATGACTCTACCAAGTTTTCACATCACACACAAACAAAGGCTATTGCATAGAAACCTAACAAACTAAGCTATATGTTGTATCTGGATCTATCTTGACAATATTTTAACAATATAGAGAGACACAGAACATGATTTAAGTAAAGTCAAAATCTGGAGGATTTTAATATTTTTAAAATGATATTAAATGCACAACTGTCAATACAACCACAAATCCTTTTATTATGACAAACACCTTCAAGAATTAAAATATGTGGTTCCATTTTTGCCCTTTCATACTCCTCTTGACTAGGTGTCAAACAATTTATATATAGACAAGAAGTGACTGTTTCATGGAAACATCAGTCTGTACCAGCAGTTACATCTCCAGAACATCGTACCAAAAGCTGTTGTTAAAAAAGCACCAGTTTCACCTTTTAACTTCTACATTCAGGCCTGGCGTCATTTTGGATGATGTAGACAGGAGTTAAATATTCCTTCTTGAGCAAGACTGAAACTGTGGACTATTTGTGAGGGTATAGATTATCAAGGTTTTTTGTGTGTTTGTTTTTTGCTTCTCGCACAAAGAATGGCCTCAGCTCCAAAATGAGGCCAATGCTTTCATGTATTATTTTATTTCTTTAAAGTTGCAATACCTCTGATGGCCAGTGGGGTTAGTTCTGGCTCCCAGAGGCTTCTGTTGAACTTCTCTCTAGAAATAAGTCAATCATTTATTTTCCTGGTGTCATTCTGGGCTGGTCTGTTTTATTTGGAACCTCTAAGTAATCTGGTCCATCTTTAAGTAGTTGTTCTGTTAATCTGATCTCAGAAGGGTTTTGATGTATGCTGTGTCTGTAGAACAGCTCGCTTACTAACGCCATCATGTTGGACTTTCACGGTGTCTATCTGATGTATAAAATACAGTTTTCCCGACTGTAGTTATTTCACCAATAAGTCTATAAAACTTTGTTTTGAAGGGCTGGATTAAGTATGCAAGTACTTGCATTAGCTCACCTCTAAACATTGCACTGAGAGTGCTTCAGAAAATAAGCACATGAACTTATTCAAGCCAAAAGAGGTACAAAGAATAATATATACTTTTAAATAACTGTACACGGTACAGAAGAGTCAAAAGGTCAAAGATAAAGACTAAGATGAATCTAACCTGGGCTGGTTTACACCCCATAACACAGTAGAACAGTGTTTTTCAACCCTGGGGTCGCAATCCCATGTGGGGTCGCCTGGAATTCAAATGGGGTTGCCTGAAATTCATAGAATTTGATTAAAAAAAGAACTAATAAAAATATTTTTTAATGATTCAGTATATATTTCATTATAATTAAAACACCACACACATTTCCTAATAAAAATCAAGTTAATATAAAATGCAGGATATAATATCTGAGGGGGCATATCTTGATTGACCCGACCATGTGACAGCGTGCGTTACTATGCTTCAACCTGCTGGGACACAGTCGCAGTCAGAAAACCGGACCGACCAGAGAATGGAAAGATTTCTTCACCAGCCTGGCCCAGCTAAGACATCTGTTAGAGAAACTGAGAAGCAGACACCAAAAAGCTGCATTATATACATTACATAGCCTTAATTTCGTCTAAAATTAATGTTTATTTGCAACATTCATTCATTATCTGAGCCCGCTTTATCTTCACTAGGGTCACGGGGGTCGCTTGGAGTCTATCCCAGCTACTTACGGGCGAAGGCAGGGTACACCCTGGACATTTCACCAGTTCATCGCAGGGTTGACATATAGAGACAAACAATCACTCACATTCACACCTATGGGCAATTTAGATTAACTAATTAACCTATCAGTGCATGTCTTTGGATGGTGGGAGGAAGCCGGAGTACCCGGAGAGAACCCACGCAGACACAGGGAGAACATGCAAACTCCACACAGAAAGGTCCCGCCCCCCGTTGACTGGTGTTGGAATCAAACCCAGGACCTTCTTGCTGTGAGGCACGAGTGCTAACCACTGCACCACCGTGTTGCCCAACATAGTATAGCAAACTATTACAGGATCAAAAACTAATTAATTTTAGCCAAAACATGTCTCTGTTTTGAATGTCTCGGATCGCCAGAAATTTGTGATGTTTCAATGGGGTCACGAGTGAAAAAAGGTGGGGGACCACTGCAGTAGAGTAATAAAAAAAAAATCCTTACTCTCAGCCTTAAGAACGACAAAAACCAAGCTTCAGGTCTTTGAGTTGCACCTGAACACACCATACAGATCTGTGTGTGTGGGGGCGTATGAAGTACAGTAAGTGTTTGAGGAAGGGAAGGAATAATCCAATTGTGCTGGTTGGTTGATCATGGAGAGACTGTCTGCTTTCACCTGCCAGTCTCCCTAATGTGGAATTACAGAGAGTGGGAGGCAGCAGCGGAGTAAGTGGGCCCCCGCATACAGGCTGTTAGCACACACTGGAGCACACAGTGTATTCAGCCCCATGCTTTTCCAGCACAGGAGGGGAAAACAGCTTCATGTGCCCGGTTGTGATTGTCACTTTTGTTGTAAAATGTGACTGTAAAACACCTTATTTGTCAGATTGACGCTCTGAAAAACTGCATCACACTCATTTACATAATGCATCTGTGGATTTCATTTCATTTTTTTCATGCAGATTACCTTTGGCCCAAGTGTATCTGACATTTGTATACAGTGTTTATCGCATCAGTGTTAAGTAATGAAGAACGCCGTGTTGGTTTTTATTAAATTTTATTGACTTTTTCACTTGACAAAAGGAGCAGCTGTGCCTGTTTCTCATTGTTTGTGCATAAAGTAGCCACAGGGACACAAAGTTTCATTGCTGCATCTTGCTGGCATGTTTTTGGCAGTTTGTCATAAGCTTTGAAGAGATTAAGTTTCTTTTTTTATTGAGAGAAAATGATTGTTTCTCCCTGCTATGATTGCAGAGTGGATGCAGCACCAGCCTGAGCAACAGACAGGCTAAAGAAACAGGAAGTAGCAAGGAAATACATTCAATAGGTAAAAGAGAAAACACCAGGAGCTTCAAGTTTGTTTTGTTTTTTCATATGCTTTTGTATCTGAAAAGACCCAAAATAAGCAAAATAAGCTGGGCAGAGTGATATCATAGTAATTTAACTCATAAAGACCCAAACAACTATCAACGAACAAAAGCATCTACTGATCTTAAGTGTTTAATACTTTTTAAAGTGCAAACTGTGCAGACTGGGCAACAACAGAAACACTGCACATTTTTCTTTTCCAGTCCGATTCTTGTCCGTTCTCCAAACCTAAACTCTTTGTCTGATCTAGTGACAGATCACCATGACAGTACATTTGTTTGTTGTATGTCCCTAAAATGAGTCCAGGATGCTCCAATGCTAAAACATTAATTCCACCTGCGACATGTTACAACCTGAAGAAACAAAAAAAACCCACCCATGACCCCTCTGCAAGCCATCACGCCTCCCCTAGGGGGCCTGCCCCACAGATTGAGAAACACTGATCTACTGCAACATTGATTCACCGGTAAAACCCATGGATTTTGATAAATGACTGTGGATGGAGACACTTGTTTTTATGTTAAGTTAATGGTATATTTCACTTTCAGTGTCACTTTTTCTTCAGTTTTCTGTTTTGATCGAATAACCTTTGAATTTTCTCTGAGCTTTAATGAACATCTATATGATTTGTGATTTAAAAATAGGAAAATGCTTGATTTTCAAAGAAAAAAAAAACAAAATACAGAGGATTATATCATAATAAATGGTAATGAATCACTGAAGAAAGATTAAATAGACAGAAAAAATAATTTGGGAACTTTCACAAAGTAGCACTGGGTCATTATGGGTTAATACTCGTGTAAACAAATTACTTCAACAGTATTTGTACATGGATGATTCTGTGTCTTATGAACAGGTAGGACTGTGACTGTGATCACTATGTAAGTCACAGGTGTCAAACATATGGCCTGCGGGCTAAAACCAGCCCACCAAAGGGTCTAATCTGGCCAATGGGATTAATGTGTGAAATGCAGAAAATTCACCTAAGATATTAACAGTCATTTTAGTTTAGGAGCCAAATTCAGAGCAAATTCAATCTCAAGTGGGTCAGAACAGTAAAATAATCATAATAACCTATAAATAATGACAACTCCATTTTTTTTTCTTTTAGTATTAAAAAAAAAGTTAAATTACATGAAAATGTTTTCATTTACAAATTATCCTTTCACAAAAAATGTGAATAACCTGAACAAATATGAACCATATAAAATGTTTTAAGAGAAGTAAGTGTAAATTTATCATATTATGTCAGGGATTAAACGTTTTGTGTCTTCGTAGATCCACTGTGATCTGTAACTTGTAATGACCACATGCAAATGAGAATCTGAGGCATTATATTGTTAAAATTGCACTTATTTTTCTTAATAAATTTTAGTTTGTTCACGGTTGTTCATGTGTTTCCACATTTTTTAAAGGATAGTTTGTAGATGTAAACATTTTCTTTTTTGTGTTTGACTTAAACTTTTGTTTTTTCAACAAACCAAAACAAAAGAGGCCAATGCTTTGAATTATCGATTTAGATACCTGTACAAAGTGTGTAGAAAAATAAATAAATAAATAAATAAAATTAGTGAAGAAAGTGATAGATAGATAGATAGATAGATAGATAGATAGATAGATAGATAGATAGATAGATAGATAGATAGATAGATAGATAGATAGATAGATAGATAGATAGATAGATAGAAAAAGTAAATTACAACGAGAGAGGGATTCATGTAGCTCTGTGAGGTGAGGGTACAAAGGATAAAATCAACAAAATCAAGGCCACTGGGACTATCTATCTAACATGGGCCAAAGGATGTAAACATTTCCTTAATGTGATTTAACTTTTTTCACTCTAAAACATAGTGAGCAGTTTGGAGTTGATAATTTTTTATTTATATATTATGTTATTATTTTACTGGTTCAGCCCATTTCAGATCATATTGTGCTAAGTGTTTCCCCTGAACTCAAATGAGTTGATGTGAGTTTCACTTCAGTTACTTCAAATAGTTAGTCTTACTATTTATTATCTTCGCAGCCATTCAACACTTTTCACTTTTTTAAAAAACATTTTTTTCCCTATTTTCTTGGTTAAAGTAGAGCTGCAGTGCTTGATAGTTTTTTTTTTTTTTTTTGTATCATTGAGCCAAAACTACATAATTATCTTCCAGCATATTGTAACTCTACCCCCTTCTGTGGTCTCTGCTTTCAGACTGTAGAAAATAAGCCTGTGACGGGAGGTTTTGGTCACTTGAAGATGTCTAAAGACAAGGACAGGGTTTAAGTAATTACAGAGTGACGGCTGCAATTACAACAGCTGTTAAGATTCAGTCAGATGTAATGTAATTTAACTGGTTGTATGTGTGGGATTTTCAGAGTGCAAATGCTAGTAATTGTGTGAATAAAGGCCTGAATGCAAGTGTTTTATTGCAGCGTGTTTTTGAAGATAACACTGAACCTCACTGTGTCCTTTGAAAACCATGATAATAAATGCTTTCTATCTTCTCTTTAGTTTTTCTATTCTATTCTTGACACAGAGGCTCAGAAAAGTGTCTTCTCTCCTCCATAATGGCATGAAATGTCATAATGCCATCTGAATTTATATTATGTTTGCAGCATCACTTGATAATGCTGTAATTCAGACGGTATTCCACCCTGTTATAGATGTGCATTTTCAACTCTTGATTTTTTCTCCTGCAGATTTAAAACTTTGTACCTTGTTCTAAGAAGGCTGTGCGCTCATAAATGATATGTTTTCATATATAAACTGTATATCCTAGGGATGCATCAATACCACTTTTTTGTACAAGTACTTACATTTGATTACTTGCCGATACAGAGTACCAATGTGAGTATTTAATAATCCCATTAAAGTTCTTAGTTACTTTTGAAAATGTGCTTTATTGTCGTTGTCATTAGTCTGACTGCAACAAAGTGCTGCTACTGACATTTAATGCGTTGGAATGAGCATTTTTCAATCAATCCACCAGGGGGTGCCGCTCTTAATTAACCATACTGGACAAATACCACGAAGAAAAGTAAAGTTTTTTGAGATGAAGAAGAAGAAAGTCAATAATAATAAACATGGTGATGACAGAGGAGGTAATACTAATGTGGATACTAATGTTGATATTGATGAGGGTAGTTGTCATAAATATGTCAGCAGTTTTTCACTAACTCACACAGTCGCTCTTTGAAAAGATCCTCTACCTCCACGGTACCCAGTGGTATTCTCCATCTGGCTAAGCATCCGCAAGCTCCTGGAAAACGGACAGAATTACATACAGAATGTAGGCAGAGGATGGACAGAACGCTTCATCCATATCCGTCTGTGTCTTTAACGTAACTTTCAGTTACCGTTACTTTTGTCACCATTGTTTATTTAGTTAAATCTCCACACATTACTCCTTCACCGCACACCTGCTGCACTTAACTGTGAACGTCACGCTGCTGTAAAGTGGTATCAGTGTGTTTGTATCAGAGCACTTTTACGAGTATGAGTAGAAGTACATGCGCTCAGTATCGGACCGATACCCGATGCATTGGTGCATCCCTAATATATCCTTTATTTAACCAGGTAAAAAATCTCATTGAGATTACAGATCTCTTTTCCAACAGTGGCCTGGCCAAGAAAAGCAGCAAAACACATAGTTTCTGACAAGACATGACATAATCAACACATAATACAAAAAAATTACAATCGATAATTACAAAACAATTATTTGTGCAAGTTTAAAAACAGCTACATTGACCAAGCTCATTGATTTCACATTCCTTTAAAATAGCTTTAAATTCACCTATAGTCACAAGTTGAGATAGATTTCAGTTGTTTTGCAGGACATTCCATGCAGAGGGTGCAGCATATTGAAATACAGTCTGACCCAACTGTGCTTTGGCTCTAGGAACCACCATCACTATGTTTTTCTGTGAACACAGAGCATACCGTTATTGGTTCTTCTGCATGTAAGTACAGAGTTAAGGTGGGAGGAGCCAGAGAATACATTTGTAAATGAAAATCAACCAACGAGACCACTTGCAACCATACTCAAACTCAGGTTCAGATTAGATCTGGGTAGGGTTGATATTTCTTACTTCAGCCTTATGCTGCACTTAAACATTTTTTTTTTTTTTTTTACTTTAATTCAAACGTTTTTCCCCACCTGTCCACCAGGTGTCCTCAGAGTTTTGCCATTTCCCGCTGACCTGACTGCACACCTGTGCTTCCTTCCATTGTGTTGCTTCTTTGCCCTGATATTAGACAGTTTTCAGTGGCACGTAACGGCATTTAATCTGTGAGGCCTTTCCTGTTGCCCATGCAATAAATGAATATTATTATAATATGAGACATTATTATGAATATAGGGTCCATAAAGAGTCTTTACAATTTAGAAATTTACAAAAGCAAATAGACAAATCTGTGGAAATGATTAAAAAAATGAAAAGTAGATATTGAAGTTTTTATGCCTCATTTAATTCACCTCTGTATGGGCAACATTACTTGCATGAAACATATCCAGACAGTACTGGGTTTGTTTCCATGTTGGCTGTATCGTAAGCTCATCATGGTGTCAGTGACATCAGTGATCTTTGCCTCAGGCCATTGATGTCTCATATCTTTGTTAGATCTCTTTATCACAACCCCACAAAAAGAAATTTTGTTTCAATAAACAGCGATACATATTGTGCCTATTCTTGAGGAGTAGCCATTTTTAGGGGTTTAACAGAGCCTATGTCATCAACAGGGTACCTAAAATACACAAATGCAATGTGATTGAAAACTTTGATATACACTGAGTACATAGAACAAATCTGACTAACATGTCTCATCACTTGCTTTTGTAATATATTTTTTTTCAATTGTAAATAGACTTTGTGGACACCCTGAATACTGGAGCCACTTTGGGATGAGATGATAAACAAACCAGTTTATGAACACAGTTTTTTCACACTGAAAACAATACATACATGTATTTTCACCTTACAATAGACAGATAGTTAAATTAACAGAATAATGAGGTTCATGTCTGACATTACACTTACAAACAGTACTGAGGGGCATCTGTTTTATACCATACAGTGGAATACATGGTGTTTTAGATGCAAAGTATTTGTTTGAATCCTGCTTTTCAGTCTTAAAGTGAAGCAGTTGTCAGGAAGGTTTGGAGTACACTGTTTACGGCTGAATGATTAGCTGTTGTTCACCTCTCCTGCTACTCTCTGCTGCTCCTACTGTATTTTTTTTTTTTTTTTTTTTTTTTAAATCAATGGGCGCATTAAGTCCCAGCTTTAAAGATGGTCCAATTTGAACTGAAGCACAGAGACAGATGTGGGATGATGAAACTTCAGGGTTTTTTTTCCTTCTGTCTCTGCAGACAGTTTGGAGATGAAGGTATGGGTTTAGTGACCTTCTGTTTGAGGTGTGTACAGAACAGGCAGAAGATCTGACAGGTGCACATGTATGTGGAGTGATGGCAGAGGATAAGACTGTAGCCATTTCTCAATACCAAGAACGCACAGTACGGTCTTGCAAACTCAGCAAGTACAGTCTTGGTAAGAACAGTCTCAGAGAACGTACTACCTAAGAACACAAGTCTATCTGTAATTGGAACAGCTGAGTACTTGTGAACTTTCCTCCCTGTCTCTGCTTTGTTTCCACCATCTGCTCCATAACGTATTTCCCTCAAATCACCACAGTGTCACTCGATTTGATTTCAATACATTTGTACTAGTATTTACATGTCATTTATACATTTTGTATATTTTTCAAAACTGCAGTACATGTTGTCGGTTCAGCCAGGCACAGACGCCCAGGTCCCGGTCGAGCCAGCACGTACTGCATCTTGGGAATTATTTCCCAGCCAAGTCTGCACAAGTTACCAAGCAGTGCATCCTTTGTTTAAGCTAGCAGACAAGAACAACATCTGGGTATTCCATGTATTCTTGGTTTATGTGAACTTGCAATTGGAACAGTGCTTGGGCCACGACTGATGATGTTTCACAAGAACGTGAGAACGGAAGAACAGACAAGAACACGTATTGAGAAATGGTCTCTGTTTGTGAGACTGAAACACAAAGGGGAGGATGTGGGTATGTGCATGTGCAGCTGCAGAGATGATGAGCTCCTGGTGTTTGTTTTGAATATGTCTGTCTTATAGAAACATAAACATGACCATACATGGGTTTACAGTAGCAGAAAAAATTATTAGACCACCCTTGTTTTCTTCAGTTTCTTGTTCATTTTAATGCCCGGTACAACTAAAGTTACATTTGTTTGGATAAATATAATGATAACAAAAATAGCTCATAAGAGTTTAATTTCAAAGCTGATATCTATCCATTTTCCATGTTTTCTTGATAATAACCAAAATCACTTAAATTCTTACATCAATAGCTATGGCATTGTACTGACAAAACAGTGCTTTTAGGCATTCCGTGTTTTCTTTTAGTGCTGGATTGCACAACCTTTTTTTTTTTTATAACTTTTAATGGTCTAATAATTTTTTCTGCGATTGTATGTTTCATATTTTAGAAGATTATGTGCCTTTGAACATACTCTACAATTAGACTGTGAGAGAAACTTTTTTAAAAAATGTATTTATTTGCACATCATAAACGGCAAGAGAAAAATAATAATAAAAAAACAACAACATCCAAACAAGTAACGTCATTGTGCAGGAGAGGTTAGAAGCCAAAACAGGCTTATGTGAATACCTCCCCGGAAATAAACTATACATAGGAAGAAGAAAAGGAAAAAAAAAAAAGAAAAGAAAAAAAATAATTAAAAATACAACATAATTGAAATAATAATCTAAAGTAAAAACAACTTTTTTCCATACTTTATGAAGAATTTCACACAAAAAATTCCAGGCTTTTCATCATCAGGACAACAGCATTTCAAAATTCCATACTTTTTAAGACTTTCAAGACCCACACAAGCACTCTGTTCTTGATTTATTTCCATTTATCATAATATTATCTTCTGTATTTTGCATTTTTTAAGTGAAAATCATGTATTTTCCTATATTTCATACACTGATCATGTAGATGTTCATAAAACCTCAGATTAAAGTAGAGGGTTATTATATCAGAAACAGAAAATTGAAGAAAAAGGGACTTTTTCAGTACAATATCATTAAAACTGAACATAAACCAATTATGTCCATCCACTGTCATTGATCCAACTTCATGGGTTTTACTGGTGAATCAATGTTGTAGAAGATGATAGTGTTTCCATGGTAACTGCTGAGCCTCTGAACATCCAAATGGGTCATATCTGATGACCATGAACAGATGATAAACTGTATTTTACACCAATTATTTACATGTATTGATAGGATTAGTAGATCAACAGGTATTAAACATTTTGGTCAGTAGCTGGTTTTGGTCGCCAGTGGATATTTGGGTCTTTATGGGTTAAAGATTTGATTTTGTATTTCTGTTTTTTGGGGAAGACTCCAGGCAGGCAGTTCCCACAGGTTCACACATCTATTGACCCAAATTTAAGTACTACCACTGACAGATGAGGACTGAGGGGGTTGAGGAGAAAAAATAAGTGCTGCAGGTAAAAAAAAAAAAAAAAAAAAAAAAAAAAAAAAAAAAAAAGATTGAGAAAAGAAAATACAGCTTTTTTTTTTTTTGTCATTTTAGAAGAATTCTTACTTTTCCATCTTCTCAAGTAAATAAGAGGGACACATCTTTTGTTGCAAGAAAATAAAATATCACATTTAAGCTGTATTTTTTTTTGTTTTAGTCACATGATACACACAGGAGTTAGTACTTGACTGCATAACCATTATTTTTGATGACTTGATGATCTAATCTTTTTTTCCACGACTGTATATACATGAATACTCACTTGTGTTCACTCCATATAGTAGATTAGATGCTTGACTCTGGCACATTTTCACACCACAGTCTGACTTCATTGAAATATTTTCAGTTTAACCAAAGTCATTTTAGAGCATTGGGAGCTGAGCCCATCTAGGCAATTCTTTTATGTCTTTCTCTTTTCTCCATTTTTGGATCGATGTCATCTCTGCAAAGCCCAATCTGTTTAGAATACGTACTATTCAGCTGCTCCAGTCAAAGTCAAATTGGAGTGTAGGGCTGCAACAGTCCTTTGATTACTGCTAATTCTAGTGATCATTTAGGCAGGAAAAAAAAATTGGAAAAAAAACCCCCAAAACTTTTGTAAACACACACACACACACACACACATATATATATATATATATATATATATATATATATATATATATATATATATATATATATATATATATATATATATATATGTAAGGGTAGAGACTGCAATCTGGTAGGATCGGCGATTCTACTAGTAGAAACACCGATCAGAGTCTCTACTGGTAGAAACTCCGATCCTGCTAGTAGAAGGGTTAGGGTTAGGGTTAGGGTTAGGGTTAGGGGTTAGGGTTAGGGTTAGGGTTCGGATCGGAGTTTCTACCAGTAGAGACTCTGATCGGAGTTTCTACTGGTAGAGACTACGATCGGAGTCTCTACTGGTAGAATCGCCGATCCTACCAGATCGCAGTCTCTACCCTGACAAATATATATATTTTCAGCTTTTTCCTCTTCAAACTGGAGGATTAGCTGTGTTTCTTCGTTTTGCATGACAGTGAAATATCTGGATTTGATGTGAACTGTGACAAACACAATTCCAATACATTTTTTATTTCTATTTCTGTATGAATTTTATTTATTATTGTTAGCAACTACACAATTAATACAGAAAATAACTAGGAGATTAATGAATAATGAAACTAATTAATACAAGTTGCCTTGTCTGAAAAGAAAATTAATGCAACTGCTTCACCGTTGGACTGGTTTTTGTTTGATTTTGTGAAACTAATACTTGATAGTGTTCCATGTTATCAAGTTTCTGTCTGTACAAACATCTCCTCCTCTCTAGTATTACACAGCCAGTTTTCCCTTCAGAACAAATTCTGAAAGTTTTTGCCAAAAGATAATCCTGCTGCAAAGTGTTACTTCTGGAAAAAACAGTACATCCGTCAAAATGATTACGTTTCCCATCGCTCCCTCCTTCAGATGACCTTGGTGTGGTAGGTGTCGGTACAATGTTCTGCCAGCTGCTTTGTTTTCACCTGTCAGCCAAAACCTTCACCTGCACGACTTCTGCAGCCTCCAGATCACAGCTCTGTGTCCACTGGTGTTGTGACAGGAACACTCACAGACTTTCTCCTAAATATTCTGAATGCATCCTGCATGGCTGATGAGCATCCACAGCCAAAGACCTTTGGCAGAGCCCAAATCTAATGTGTGTCTCAAAGCAGCACAGGAAGTAAAGGTGAAGGGGTTGAACCAGTGGGTGGGTGTAGAGAGTGTGTCCAGAGATGCCCTACAACTAAAGATGACGTCTTACAAGCTCTGGTATGAAATGATATACACTTCCTGTTTCTTAAGTGGGCATTTTAGGGAGAGTATTTTACCACTCTCTATCTATGATGTTCTATGTCTTTTACATATTCATAGTGTAACGTCTTGAACATATACCTTATGTTTAGTGTGATGAGATATTTTGACTAGAAATGAGAAAAATACACTTGATAAGATTTAGATTTTTGCAGTGCTGGTAGAAGTCAACACTAGTGGAACCTGACATCATGAGCCTGCTGATGTAGTTAAGCGGGAAAAAACCTTTAGCAGTGGGTGGTTGGGGTGCATATGGTGACGGATAAGAGACCCAGGTTCTTCATCCCATCACACACTGTGTTCAGTTTTCTTATTTTAGCCCCTCCTTTGACCTTTCTTCTAACCCCAACCCTTGTTTTTATGCCAAAAGCTAACCATGGCATTGTCTAGATGTCTGCTGAACATCAAAAAATGACAGCCTAGGAATATTGATATGTGATGCCTTGTCATTGTGTCAGTATGTGATGAGTTGGGATATAGTATATATCCACCCTTAAAAAACAGTCTGACAACCAGAATGCTAATTTCCAGATGACAGACACCTGGATTATCTTGCTCGTTAGAGCTATCAGTCATGGTTAATAATATCAGTTGACTTTCTTTTCCACAGTGGAAAGACCAGTGATTTAAGTGACTCTTTTCTTTTAAAATCATATAAATTCTGGCTCTGGTTGTGACAGAGTTTTGGTTGTGTCATTACAGAGTACAAAATATGTTGAAAAACCTATATTACATGTTGTAGGCAGCATACACAGTAAAGGAAAACACATATCAAAGGTACATTTCTTCTCATGTATCTGACTGAAACAACATTTTAGAGTCATAATCTTCATAAGATATGTGGTTTGTTCATCTTCTATTTCAATACTATGACCTAAATAGGCAGGAATGTTACTTTTATTTATTTATTTACAGTCTGTACAATGTACAACAGTAATTTTGTTCCTAGTATTATTTTAGAAGTAAAAATAGTATTGGATCCAGCCCTCCGGGTTCATATCCCATTAAAAATGTGCAATAATGATAATTACAAACATGATCCAGGATTCCTAGTATCAGTATTCTGCTTGACAAGTGGCTGAGACAAGCCCATGACATGCGTCATTGGTTTCCCACCTGTGAGCATCACCAGTGGTGTTCAGTCTCACGTGGATGATGGGTGGGTGGGTGAATGTTTCTCTCCTGCACCACCTGCCCACCAGTTTGTGCCAAACTTGGCCATATTGTCAAATTGTGGGAGTGTGTACATGTGTTAGGTGTGAGTTGCTTCTTAAAATAGCATATAATATAGATGGAACAAGGAGGGAAGTCACACTGGGTGGAGGGTTTTATGTATTTTAATGGAGTCGGATTCAGTAATGATTTTCCTAAATGTTTCTGCCAAAGAAAGCTTTCATTTTTAATCTTACTAATTAAGCTAATATATTCTCATATTTACATTTTTAATGCATTCTACATTGAGGCTACATCAAATTAAGAACCAAACCTGCATCATTGCTAAACAAATCTATCTGGACTGTAACAAGTGCCAGACAGATGCTATCCAAACAACCATTACTCCCCTGACACACTTATTTCCAATATTCATGAGTTATAATTAGTTGTCACACATGATGTTAGCAGTGTGTCAGTGAGAGGCGGCCTTATCAACATAGCGCCACATTTCAGGAACGACCACATTTTCAGTTGCCACTACTTGCGATCTCTCTTGACTTCATTAGCGATTCCAACTCTCCACTCCCCCACTCGCTCTTTTTTTCTCTCATAAAAATAGAATTCATTTTCAAACCCAGCCACCTCTGCAGTAAATGTGATGAATCCCTTTCCCTGCTACTAATTGTATTTTCTGCAATTTTTATTTGGCTATAAAAAATTCATGTTTTTCCTCCCTCCTTTTCCCTCCTTGAAGAAAAATGCTAGGGGCGAAAAGATTCTTATTGTGTCTAAAGAGTGGTGAAATTGGGAGAAATGGAGTGTCAGGCTTAGGTTGGTGGTGGGGAATTGATGGCAGTGAGTGCATGGTTGTTGGCCTTGCTAATAGATGGAAATGAACACCAACGTGCTTCTGAGGCTTCGGGCACGAATAATAAACAGGTTTTGTGTGGCCTTGGGTCATGTTCAAGTATGAAAAATGGGCTGTAACTTGAGTCTCAGAGTGGAAGTGTTAATTGTCTGCAATTTTGTGCATCATGTACAGTGACATCCACTACATTTGAAAAGGTGTGTGTGTGTCGTGCATCTCTAACAAACTCTTATGAATTACTAGTTTGTACATGTTGGGAAGATCACTTTTGCATTGAAGATAGATATTAGTAGTTACCCTGTTATAAAATGATAAATGATGAAACTATTCTAATTCATTTTATTTCTTACTTTTATAAAGGTTCAATACATTCAATATGTTACGTGTGTGTGTGTGTGTGTGTGTGTGTGTGTGTGTGTGTGTGTGTGTGTGTGTGTGTTCATGTGTGTTGGAGTCTAATGTCCTCAGAGTTGGTTGTTTATTGAAGTTACCTAACTCTGTGTCTTTCTTTTGTAGCTGCTCAGGCTGAAGGGGTCGGGGTTGAATTGATGGATTTTCATGGAAAAACCACCCCATCCTCTACATAGAGAGCAGTGCAGGGGCTGTTGTTATAGCGCTAGGCAACCGTGACAGTTGTTTGCTTAGATATTAAGTTAGCTAACATCAACAAATGACCAGCTTCAGTAAAAACTGAACACAGACTCAACAGCTAAATTCCTCACATAATCCAGTTATGTAATACATGTAGAGGTACCTACTCAAGTACAATAATTTGCACATTTTTATACTACTTTTATATTTTTTTAAATTGTGCCCGTTCATACAGTATATCTCTAATTTGCACATATTTTCGATTGCACACTTTTTAAAAAAATACTTTTTCAATATTTTGTGTTGTTATTTAGATGTAAGTGCACTGTCACTGGTAGAGACCACCTGCAAGTTCGTTGCACAACCAGTGTAATGACAATAAAACCTTTTCTATTCTATTCTATTCTATTCTATTCTATTCTATTCTGTTCTATTCTATTCTATTCTATTCTATTCTATTCTATTCTATTCTATTCTATTCTATTCTAGTCTAGTCTAGTCTAGTTTAGTCTATTCTGTTCTGTTCTATTCTATTCTATTCTATTCTATTCTATTCTATTCTATTCTATTCTAGTCTATTCTATTCTAGTCTATTCTAGTCTATTCTATTCTAGTCTATTCTAGTCTAGTCTGGTCTGTTCTAGTCTATTCTAGTCTAGTCTAGTCTAGTCTATTGTAATGCATATTTTTTTGAGCCAGGTAACCTCCAGGGGAGACATAGGGTCAAGATTTAAGAGTGCTTTGGGATGCACTGATCCAGATTAAACTAAAGAATAATTCAGTTCATTTCTAGTGTAAAAATTTTTTCTACACTTAAAACCATGGGACTCATTACAGGAAGTAACAACAGGCTGTCATCCTTGAAAGGGTTGGTAGTAATGCTGTGATAATAATAGTACAGTGGCAATGAAATAAACCTCTTCATTCATTTCCTCAAATGGAAAAAGCTCAGTTGACAACATGCCAACGTCAGATGACTCATCTGTGAAACCGTCAAAATCAAGCACAGGCAGATGCTGCTCCTATAGGTGATGACAACAGGATAGAAGGAAGGCAAGTTCATTAGCACATTCACGAAAATTAAAGTGTGTCAAATTTAAAGTCGATTTAAAGTAAGTGTGTCAAATTTTTAAAAAATGTATTGTTATCATCGATCTGTGGACCTGCTTTTCATTATGGTATGGTGTATGCTGCTAGACCTCTTGGCCAGGTTGCCCTTGTAAAAGAGATTTCGATCTCAGTGGGATTTTATCTTGATAAACAAAGGTTAAAATAATAATAACAATAATAATAATAAAAATTAGATTAGATTAGATTAGATTAGATTAGATTAGATTAGATTAGACAGAACTTTATTGATCCTTTGGGCAGAGTCCTCAGTAAATTGAGGTTCCAGTAGCAGCACAATAGAGCTGCACAATATATTTTATGAGCAACGTCATTGCAATGTATGTGCGCACAATAGTCATATCGCAGGTTCTGCAATGTAGGAGGCAAATGAACTCAATGTGTTCTCATCTAATTTCAACCTGGGTACCTGACACACACTGCGCACAGTGATCCACCAATCACATTCTTAATCAGTTTGGAGTGAGTCACTGGTAACAACATTAAAAAATGAGCAACAAACAACAGAAAATCACTGTAAAGGAAGACTTGGTACCAAAAAGAAAAGCAACATCAGTTATCTGGAATTATTTCGGCTTCAAGAAGGATGATATTGAAACACGTGTTCTGTGTCAACTGTGTCTTGCACCTGTTGCCACAACAAGAGGAAACACAACTAATTAGTTTGACCATTTATGTCGGCACCACACAGATATTATATACTCCTGAGTATTTTTTCGTATTGCAGGATTAAAAAAATTGCACTGTCAGTTTTTTCCAATATCGTGCAGCCCTACAGCACAACAATAAATATACAGACACAAGAAATACTACAAGAAAATAGCAAAACAATAACTCTGAAAAAACATAGTGAAAAAACAGGCAATTGCACGTTAGAAAGTACTCGTAACAAAGTAGTAAAATGTATATAACTTAACTAGCCCTAGCTCAGGTCTTAAATAGACTTTCAGTGGCTGTTAGTGTTCATAATACAGTGACAGCACCATAAACAGCATGTGAATCAGTTTACCTGTAACAGTATATAACAAACACATTTATATCCCGACTGTCTGTTTCTTACCATTGTTAGTTTTTGTGTTAACATGGATATTTGTTAGTGGAACTAAACTAAATAGTAGCGCATCCTGCCCACACATACAGCTTTTATTCATTCTGTTGATGGGAGTCAGACCATTCAGAGTTTGGTACTGAGGGAAGGTATTTGAGAGGGAGGATGCTGAGGCAGGCCTGCTATTCTCACAGGCTCTGTGTGAGTGTGGCTTTGTTCTACGCTGGTGTGAAGAGATGGACAGAGACTAGTGGGGGTTTGGAGTGGGGAGGGGGGTTCTGGTGAAGGTCAGCGGGTTAAGCCGATGGGGATCCTTGGAGATGGGGCCCCGGCGAAAAGGATGGCAAAGCCCCAAGCCATGATTCATCACGAAGGCATCCATCACCCTCTCTCTGTGTGTGTGTGGGTATGTGTGTGTTTACAATGATGTCACCCCATCAGTCCCCAGGCTGTCAGGGGCTGACAGGCAGGGGCTGTGGAGGAGCAGCGCTTTCATTTCAACAGGCGGAGTGATGGACTGCCTACAGAGCGGGCGGGGCTGCTCTCTGAACGGCATGTGCCACGCTGCTCGTCGGGCTCATGGGAAGTGGATTTGAGGTTGTTGTCGACCGTCTGCGTACCGCCATGCTGGCAGCATAAGCAGCGTGACTAGGCACCGGAGCTCTTGCACAGCGGATGAGCTTGTATTTGGTCTTTTTTTTTTTTTTTTCTGCATTTCTTCATGTAGTGCACATTCGCTGTCTGGAGCTCAAGTTTCATTTTAATCACAGTTTACTTTAAATAGCCGTCCCCTGCTGCTGCCTCTCGCTCAGTGCAGTCTGAGGCAGGTTAATTGAAGGGAGCTGCTGTGGGAGACAGGGAGATGAGCTGTAACTATCAATAAGGGCCAGACACCACTTACTGATACTCTTCTAGCTGCAAGAGCTAAACATAGCTTTATAACACTAATGAATTTGTCCCAGTGTTTCTCTCTAGCCTGTGCTTTTTCATGGAGGTAAAATGTTTGTACATTAACATTGTGAGATGAAAGGTGTCACTGACATACACAAACAGGATTATTACCCACTGGTCACAGTTAATACGTAATTGCCTTATCGCTACACTGACTCCAGTTATTATGAATAATCATGAGAACCATCTCCATTCACCTGAATAAAACAGCTGGATGAAGGGAACAATAGGATTTTTCTACTTTTAAGTCATTTATGTTAAAACTGTCCTGTTTAATATTTGTTTTCAAAGTCTCAAAAGCAAACTAACAAGCATTTTGTATTGTGTCTTTCAGTGTTCAATGCTAGCGAATGGTTCTTGTATATCTACCACCCACCCACTCCATTCTTCAATAACAAATTATCTAGAGATTTTATGTATCCATGGTTTGCAGAAATGTACAAAGGCAGTCTTTTTTTTTTTTAGTTACTGGATTGGTAAACAGGAGTGTGTCTGCAAACACACTGATTGTGACACCTGTATCTTATACAAGCCATAATAACTTTGTGCTTCAAAGGAAGATAAGTGAAAAATAATTTGAGTCATTTTTCAAATAAAAAATGTCAAACATTTTCTAGTTGCAGCTTTTTGGTTTGTTTGTTTTTTGTGGGTGGAACTGTTGGCTGAGAACAACAAACTCTGCGTCTGTGACAAATTACATGTTTTTTCACTTTTTCATAGAAGAAACAATTAATCAACTACCTCATCATTAGTTAATAATGAGTGTTTTAATTGTGTGTACAGCCTGTCATGCTTCTCTTTGCTCTTTAATCATTCAGTTTTCATCAACTCCTGGTAAAAATGTCTTTAGTTGCTAGATGTTTGCTTTGTTTACCCCCTTGTCTATCTCAAGTTAAAAGCTGAGGATGTTATAAACAGGCTGTGTATCATAGTTTGGTTGTTGAAAACCACTGACCACTGTCTGTTGCTGGATTCTACATTAATAAGAGCACAGACTTAACTGAATAGATTGTTAAAGCTCTAAGTTGTAATAGAGTGATGTCCCCTTTAGTGTTTTGGCAGGAACAGACTGTTCTGGGAGCGTGATCAATAAAAAAACAATCACACACTCTTGAATGGAATATAATCTCAGTATATATAGCAATAACAGAAATCCCAGGACAATGCACAGATGTTTGACTGGCTCATTAGCCAATGGACAGAACTGCTCAGACGGATGTTTTTGCTCATTAGCAAAAATTTATGCAGAAGCTAATCATCCTAAATCATGAACTTCTACTTCTGCTGGCATAGTTGATAAAATCCATGATCTGTGAAACAAGGGGGATCTATTTAAAGACTGCAAACACAAAGAAGTACTCAGCAATTTAAAGTCAAATCTTGTCATCAGAAAGTGTTTGGCAGCGTTCTTAACTTCTCATTAAATGCCCCTATAACATTGTATTTCCATTTCAGTTCCTGAAGAGTCATATTGTATGCACCGAGGAGCTAAAAAATCTTATTAACTTAAAACTATATTTTCCCAGCAGAATATCTCACTGTATCTTGGGGCTGTACTTTTTAAGTGTCTTCCGCTGAGCTTTAATTAAAGCAAAATGAGGCTTCAAAAAGGCAGACGAATGATATGACTGCGGGATAAATCCACACCCTAAAATCGCCTGCATATAGGTATGGAGGTGAATAAGCCCCTTTCCCCAGTGAAATGTCCTCTTTGGCTCGTGAAATACTGACCCAGTTTACAACTGACCCGACTGGTGCACAGGGCTCAGTGTTTGGTTGCAACTGTTTCCAAACTAGTTGTAATTTAACCCATAAAGACTCAAACATCCACCATTGACCTAAGCATCAGCTGATCTAAACTGTCTACTAATCCTATCAATACATGTAAATAATTAGTTTAAAATACAGTTTGTCATCTTTTCATGGTCATCAGATATGACCCATTTGGACGTTCAGAGGCTCCGTAGTGAACGTGGAAACACTGTCATCTTCTACAATATTGATTCACCAGTAAATCCCATGGAGTTAGATCAATGACAGTGGATGGAGATGCTTGTTTTATGTTCAGTTATTGATAAATTTCCTGGAGAAAGTCACTTTTTCATAAGTTTTCTCTGTTTTAATATAATCTTTGAGTTTTCATGAACATCTACATTAAATATAGGAGAATAAATATAAGGATAAAAACATGATTTACGCTGACAAATGCAAAATACAGAGGGTAATATTGTAATAAACGGTGATAAATTACTTAAGAAAGGTTAAATAGAGAGAAGAAAATCATTTGGGAACTGCCACATAAGTAGCACTGGGTCTTTATAGGTTAAGAAGAAGCAAAATCTAGATCTCGACCTGTGACGACGCTTTAGTGGAGGGTGTTGTGCATGAAAACATTCACTTTGGCAGAAGACAACATGACAGAGGTGGAGGTTTGGATAGATTGATCTTATCTAATGGCAGACTTTTTTAAAAACTTGTAGACACTTCCTACTTGGGTACTGACATCAAAGAAAAGGCGGACCTGTGGGAGGATGAGTAAAATGAGGCCAAAGACACACAACAACGGGGGGTCCTGTTGGCGACTTGCATATGAACAGTTCACACCAACGGAGGGACATCTCTCAGTTCTCTTAACAAGAGCCAGTGCAGCTCCGGTGGCCAAGGAGCATGTGTCCGTGCACATGAAGTAGTGTGTTTGCAGCGCTGTGCTGCCGCCTGCATCCATAATTAAGCACAAGCATCAACAGGAATGTAATTGGCCGGTGGGAGTGAAAGGGGGCCAGTGGAGTAGAGGCAAGTGCTGCAAACTTTCTTCCGAGAAAGAAAGATAGAGACTGGAAGAAAGGAGGAGAAGATGGCGAGAAAGCCATTTACATGCTAATGCCATCCTCAGACCTTCAGCTGCCTCGTACGGTACCTCGCCGGTTACCCTCAAATAAGCTCTTGGCTGCCAGGCCAGTCACCATGTTTACACAATAAACAAACAGCAATGAGGTTCAAGTCTTTTCATGCATCTTTCTGTGCGTGCCTACAGTATTAGCAACAGTCAGTTGTTGCGTAACTGTTTTGTAGTGTCTGAAGGACACAGCTGACTGCTTTTTCAGCCTCTTTGTCATCCTTGGGCTTTTTTCTTGTTTTTGTTTCCTAGGCGACAGAGTGGGCACCGGACGAGGAAACCAGGAGGTCCTGTCAGAGCAAAGGCAAAACAGAGGTAACCTCAATTCCGCCCCCAATTACAAGATTTTGTGTCAGAGCAGCCGGGCTTACAGCGAGGCCATCTTGATATCTTCTAGCTGTTCCAGTGAGGTCCTTATGAGCCTCATGGGAGGGCTCTGTACAAAACAGCTATTTCAGACCCTTCAATCAGGAGTTGTTTTGTTGCAGTGAAGAGAAGAGAAGGGGCAAA
Organism: Sphaeramia orbicularis; assembly: GCF_902148855.1. Lineage (NCBI taxonomy): Eukaryota > Metazoa > Chordata > Actinopteri > Kurtiformes > Apogonidae > Sphaeramia > Sphaeramia orbicularis. The sequence goes on along the minus strand of NC_043977.1, from coordinate 46,409,291 downwards.
GGAAAGAGAAGGAAAATGCTCACTAGACAGCCCAGGGCAAGATAGTCAGACTCTCAAAATGACTGCCTTTCAAAAATGTCTGATAACCAAAGACATGATCAGCTGTCTTGTTTCGATTACTTTGTAGGAACTGATTGCTACGTCATTTTTATCTCCCACAGCGCCTTCAGTGTGAAAGCTGATACCAAATAACAAAAACATACAATCAATTCTTTTTGAATCCTCGCCGCAATTACCTTCCTTCTTCTCTGCAACACAAAGAGGCGCTATTAAAAGAAATTATACTTACATAAAATGGCTCATTACCAATAAATCTATTTCAAGTTTTTGTTCCAAGAGTGTCTGTCAGTCTCACAACTTGGCTTCCATTCACTTCTGAACCAGTATTCATATTTTGCGCCAATCAACTTACAACATTAGAAGCTGGAGATACTGAGTTGCTTTGGTTTTGGTGGAATGCCAGACTGATACCGGAACCCTCAGCCCATTGTTCTTCTCTGTGACATGTCGAACAGCATTTAGCTGAACAAGCCTTCCATCTTAGTTATTCTCTGCTGACTTTCATCTGCTGCATTCTTTTTAACCCCTTTGATCTGTAGACTGAATGTCAGAACTACATCAGAGTCCTGCTGGTGAACAAGACGGAGGTCATGACCTGTGGAACCAATGCTTTTCAGCCGCTGTGTATTAGCCGAGAGGTACAGATAAGTCTGTAATTTAAAATAATAGTTAAAAAGACAAAAACCCTAGAATATTCTAAGACTAAAATTAAACCAACCAAACCCTCACCTGTCTCTTTGCTTCTCTACTGTCCTGTCTGATCGTCTTTCGTAGGTGGGCAACATGAGCAGTGTGCTGGAACGGGTGAACGGTGTCGCTCGTTGCCCCTATGACCCACGACACAACTCCACAGCGGTGGTGACAGAGAGTGGTGAGCTGTACGCTGCGACGGTCATCGACTTCTCCGGCCGAGACCCCGTCATATACCGCAGCCTGGGCGGCATGCCCCCTCTACGCACTGCCCAGTACAACTCCAAGTGGCTGAATGGTACAGTAACACACCAACAAAACACACAAAGAATGTACCTCAACGCAGCTGTCAGAACTGAGTGTTGCATTATACATTTGACATGTACATAATGGCATTTTTGTGTTTTTAGGGAATACATGGAGGCTGTAATAACACTGGCATTAAGGCACTGACAGCTCTCAGATTTAAGGAAATACACCAGGGCTTGGTTTGATAGGTTTAGGGTAAGAGCTTGGTTTAATAATAAAAAAAAAATAGCACCATTAATATGACTATAACAAAATATTGACAATAAACCATGGTCTCCTCTCAACCTAAAACAATTTTTTTTTGTACTTTAACCTAAATATGTCGGGATAAAAACTTTCCCCCTTGAAGCAAAGTCCTGGATTTAGCAAATACACCATTAAGCCCAACTATTTCCAAATATGTTAGTAGCTTGTCTGCTACAAACAAAATGTGTGCCTTGTACAAAAGTAAAATGGTCAATGAAGGATTTACAGTTTACATTTACTTCTTTTGCTGTTCCTCAAGGGGCAGGTGGTAGGTGATGATCATAACACAAAATCTAAGGCTTTGTAATGTGGAGTTTACACCCTAATTCTTGTCAGTTCTACTTTTAGGCTGCCTACAAAGTAGACACGTGCAATGCTTTCATTTCCACAATGAATGCAAGAGAGCCAGGCGATGTGTAAAATGCAAAACATTACTCACACAATAGGAGGTAGCAGAGTCAGGTACATTCCGGGTGTCAAACCAGGTGATATTCAGATCAAAATGGCCACTGAGGAAGAGAGTATTCTGATGTTGATTTTGAATCAGCGGCACCAAAAAAAACATGCCAAATATAGACGGTGGTATGTCGGGCCTCTGAACTGCAGCAGAGATCAGGACGGGGAATTCCAATCTCTCGTTCAGTCTATGTGAATTTTAGACAAGGAGAAGCATTTCCAATATATCTAAAATCTGTCTCTAAATTTGACAGCCTGCTGGCTTGAGTGGCTCGCTTTCTGCTGGAGACTCTGGTGAACCCAGTTGGAGTTTTGGAGTTGATTACATTAAACTACATTGCTTGCGTATTGCCCCCACCACTGACATATATTACATGCATTGCATATTTTAAAAAATGGACAAGACATTTTTAGACGCAAGCATGCATCATGGCGGCCAATGCGTCTCGATGTGTCGCAATGCATTCACGTCTGCGTGCCCTTGTGTTGACTATGAAACAGCCCTTAGGGAGTAAATACACTTAGGAAAAGACTATGGCTTGCAATAACAACAAATACATTATTATTTTTTTAATAATAAGAAGAAATGAACTGGCGACATATCCAGGGTATACCCCGCCTTCACCCATAAGTAGCCGGGAAAGGCTCCAGCAACCCTCGTGATCGTAGTGAGGATAAAGCGGGTTCAGATAATGAATGAATGAATGAATGAATGAATAATAATAATAATAATAATAATAATAATAATAATAATAATAATAATAATAATAATAATAGAAATAACAATAATAATAATAATAATAATAATAATAATAATAATAATAATAATAATAATAGAAATAATAATAATAATAATAATAATAATAATAATAAATTGAATTTATAAAGCACTTTTCATATAAAAGAATCTTATCTTATCTTATCTCTAAAAAGTGCAACTGAGAAAAATAAAAATCTTTGAATAAAACACCAAGTTTCAAATAAACTGCTAAAAGATAATGGAGGCTATGAAAAGCCTGTCTAAACAGGAATGTCCTAAATATGAGCTGGGTTTGGAACGTTGTGAGACAGGTTCGTTTTACCCGACTGATGAAGTGTTGTTGCAATAGTAATGCTTTTGTCATTTTCTTCTCAGATCTTTGCCGACTGTTTTTGGTATTAAACCAAGGCCTAGTATCTTTAAAAAAAAAACGAACTATAGGAAGTGTAATAATGTTGATCAAAACGACCTTATTCATAGTTTACATGATGTTTATAATGAAACGAAGGCAGGATCTTGAGGCAGGGTTGACCACATGCTTTCACTGAGGAATGGCACAAAGGTAGTGGATTCTTCAGTGACAGATTATGATGATATTCTTAAAAAGTAGTTTGCACAGATGTACAATGACACAATTTTAGTCTGGCAACTGGACTGCGTCTGTTAGATATGATGGCTATGAATGGAATGAGTTACAGCTTTGTGTGGTATTTCCCAGGGTTAAAGTTACATTCGCATCACATCAGGTATGGGAAATCTGATCTAACAGGATTAGTAATCAGATCATATCTGTGGATTTTTAAATAATCCACATGAGGCTGAGTCTAAGAGTAAATACTTGTGTCAAACAATATCTGAAAACGCCTGCTGTTACTCAAAACATTTTCTTAGACCTGCTGGAGCGGCAGATGGGCCAAGTCTGCACTTTTGCTTCCATCACAATCGGCTCTTTTGTTAGAGCTAAGATAGATCAATTCAACAGAGGTGTTTTCAAAGGATTACAAAGGCTGTTTGGATATAATGTTTTGTGTGGAAAAACACAGTACAGGTTATGTGGAGGGATTGATAGGATTTAAAGAATAGTGGGGAACATGGAATGCTGTCAATTCTACTGGGGCTGGTGTCAATAATCTCTCTGCTGCTGATGCTGTAGCTTTTCCTCAGAGCTTTGAGCGCTAAAAAATCCATTCACATACTTCGTGACTCCAGGAGCAAAGTAGAAGTAGAAGTTTTTAAGTTAGGTGACATTCCTATTAGGGGGACTGAGTAACCAGGGTGGACTTGTAATACTCAAGGCTGAATCATCAGTATTCTTTGATAACAAGTAGAAGGTCAAAGCTTTATCCATTTGTTAAACCATGACGTCATTTACAGATTCTGAGGCCATATCGGTTCCTTTTTCTGTATTCAGGCTGCTGCAGTGCTGTGTCCCTGAGTCCATAACACACATCCAGCCGTCGTTCTACCACTTTATATCTGGTGACAAAGAACAGAGAATGAAGTGGATGAAGCTGATAAATAAACAAACAAACTATGTTAACTCACAACTATGCACAAAGTGAAAAGATTGACTGCTGTAAACATTTTAAACAGGGTTTAAGACAATTTAAAAGAAAACATGTAACAACAAAATCAGTTTAATTATGTGCTGTATTTAGATAATTTGCATGGTTTTATTCACCAGTAATTCTTTTGTGTCTGTCTCTCAAATGTATCCCTTTGGGCCATGATCTACTGCAGGCGAAATACTGACTTTGGAAAATGACATTAATCACTGTATTTGAACCAAATACATGAATGTAACCCTTTCCTCACTAAGGAAAGACATTATAATAAATACATTTACAGGACCCCCCCCCCCCCCCCATTCAAAAGCAAATATACAAAGGTTTATTCCTCTGCTGTTTCATTGTACTGTTGAAGATCTGGAGGTGGTCACCAACCCCCTTCAATGATAGCTCAATGATCTAAATGTGTTAATTGATAATGCTCTGGCTAGGTGCTGTGTGTAATATGATGGGTAAAATGTAAACACTGAATTTCCCTTCAGGAGTACATAGTAAAGGGTTAGGGTTATACATAGTGATAGCGGTGCATACATACATTGTGGTTATACATAGCACATAGTCAGGGTGCGATTTATTGGGGGGGATGGGGGGATCAACCACCCCCTCTGGTTTTTACATCCCTACTTCTGCATAAATGTCATCCTTGGGCGGGGGGGGGCAACCCCGTCAATGATTAAAAACTAATTGAAATAACAGGTAGGTTGGGACTGAGTTTTCTTACATTTATAGTCAGGCATACTCGAGGTGGACCCAAAGCAGATGCAGAGTCTGTGCCACTCACAGTCTGCGCACAGTGTGCCCATCTCTGTGGGAGCCTTAATTTTCACCTGAACCGAACTGTTGGCAGTCTCGGAATTCGCAAACGTCTCCATGCACATAAATACATTGTATACCTTACCTATCTCTCTCTGTCGCCTACATATCAGTGTCTGTCTGTGTCTGAAAGTGACATTTTTTTGACCCGACCCGCCCCGTCCTGCAGGTAACCCACTGGTCCACTCATCACTAGTACGGATGTACGTCTGCAGATGCTAATGTACATGTTCAACTGCATCTTAATCGATTAGGTTTTATGTTAGGTTTGAGTTTCTCATTGGCCATAAATCATCTCCCATGTTGGTGTGATCGGCCCTTATCCATGGTCCTGAAACTTAATTAGACCATCTCCCACATCGCAGGTGAGGCCGTCGCAGAAAATTAAATGTTTCATGTATTTTTAGCCTGTTGATTGCTTTTTTTTTTCATGATTACCCCCCCCCCCCTCCACACACACACACACACACACACAGTTTTTTGACAAATCTCACCCTGCACATAGTAAAAAACCACCAGTTAACTTGCAAACTAGCCAGTACAATGATGTCCTTTTGCCTCCAGAACTAACAGATCTATCTATCTATCTATCTATCTATCTATCTATCTATCTATCTATCTATCTATCTATCTATCTATCTATCTATCTATCTATCTATCTATCTATCTATCTATCTATCTATCTATCTATCTATCTATGCCTTTTATTTGTTCAGTGACTTCTGTCTTCATTCATGATGTGCATTATTAAACCTGTTATGTGCAAAAAATACCCACCGGTTCCACACAGCATACTCAACTTTCTGGTTATGATGGATTATTATGTACAGTGTGTACTGCAGCGTAAATCAACAAATGACAGGCTGACGGAATGAAAATAGTTCACACAGTTACATGAGAAATTGCAGGTAAATTAAACGTCAGTCTCTGCTAATCAGTCCCTCTGGACCAGCCGTTCTTGTCAAGTCATCGACTAGTGGCTCCTGCCAAAAGAAGCCGGTCTGGGACACAGGCTGAATGTAATATTGTTTTAACTAGCGTCATCAAACTACAGCATCAACCTGTGTGTTTTAAAATGATAATAAATGTTAATGTGCAGTTATGAGGACCCACATCTGAGTCTCCACAAAATACTGGTATCTTAAAAGCCCTTATTTTTTGTTGATCATTTTGATGTAACTGTGGGACTGTTGTGATGCCGAGAGACAGTGGGACATCTTGTTTCTGACAAACAAAAGCATCAAGGAAAGGGCCTCAGTGTAAATAATAGTAAACTCTGGCTCCTCTCCCACAGGAGAACTGTACAAAACAACAACACATATTTACAGATTTCAAATAAAACACATTTTAACCTGACAAAGTAAACACAAAATGAGTGTAAATAATATGATCCTACATACACAAATATAATAATAATAATAATAATAATAATAATAATAATAATAATAATAATAATAATAATGAATTATACTTCAAGGATCTCCTCAATCCCACTGTCATGTTTTCCATGGAGGAAGCAGAGGCTGAGGTCTCAGAGGTGGACTTGTCCATCACCGAAGCTGAAGCACCGAGGTGGTTGGCAAGGTCCTTGGTGGCAACCAGGGGTGGATGAGATTCACCCTGTGTACCTTAAGTCTCTGGATGTGCAAGGACTGTCTTGGTTGACACATCACAGTAACATCGCGTGGCAGTCAAGGACAGTACCTCTGAATTGGCAGACCAGGGTGGTGGTCCCGCTTTTTAAGAAAGGGGACCGGAGGATGTGCTCCAACCACAAGGGGATCACATTCCTCAGCCCCTCGGGGAAAAGTCTGTTCCAGGGTACTGGAGCGGAGGATCTGACTGATAGTCGAACCTCGGATCCAGGAGGAACAATGCAGTTTTCATCCCGGTTGCAGCACACTGGACCAGCTCTACACTCTCCATCAGGTGCTCGAGGGTTCATGGGAATTTGCCCAACTGGTCCACATGTGTTTTGTGGATTTGGAGAAGGCGTTCAACCGTGTCCCTGGGGGAGGGTGCTTTAGTCGTATTGGGTCCGGGGCCCTCTGCTAAGTGCAGTCCGGTCCTTGTATGACTGAAGCAGGAGCCTGGTTCGCATTGCCGGCAGTAAGTCAGACCTGTTGCAGGTGCATGTTGGACTCCGGCAGGGCTGCCCTTTGTCACCGGTTCAGTTCATAATTTTTATGGACAGAATTTCTAGGCACAGCCAGGGGCTGGAGGGGGTCCAGTTTGGGTAAGTCACATGTAAGTCACATAATAAAAAGGTTAATTGTAGTGTATTTATGCTGAGTTTTTACTGAATGTGCCTCTCTTGCTTATAAATAATACACAAAGCACAATTAATGTCGTAAGCATGACCAGCACAGGTACACTTCAATAAGTTAGAAAATGACTGTAGCTTTATAATGATAAATTGTATATTTTCACATGGAGGAAGCTGCAAATTACAAAAAACTTAAACAACAAATCTATTGTCTGTATTGTCAATGCATTTTTTCAAGTATTGGGTAAACATTCTCATGAATAATTTCAGTGTAAAACGCAACAAACACTTCATTGATGTAAGCAGCGATGATGAAACTTTGACAGAGTGTAGAGGAGGCTGGGCTTGAGGAGCTGGAATGGGAAGATAGGATGCAAGAGGAGCGACGGAGTGTGACAATGTGAAGGTGTGTGAGTGTGTGAGGGTGTACACGGTGGTGAGAGTGGATGAAGAGAAGCACTGGGTAGGGAAGAGGATGAGGACGAGGATGAGAGGGAAGCACAGGACATAGACTGAGAAGTCAGTGAGCGATGTAATTATTCCTCACGGCAGGGAGAGGGTGAAATTACAACACACAGCATGCTTTACACCACACAGGGATGAATGCCTGCGCGTGCACGTGAGGGTGTACTTGTATATATGGTTTTTCAATTGTACGCAGGCTTTTTTGTTTTGTTACGTGTGTCTATGTGTGTTTCAGAGCAATGCATAAAGTGAGAGTGTGTGGGAAGGGGAAGAAAGATGAGTGGTAAAGTAGTTCCTCATCAGCATAATCACAGCTTACTACACACACGCACACGGTCCAACACACACATGTGGGTCTACACTCCACATACACACACATAGCGTCACAGACAAAGCCTGGTTTGGCTTCATGGCTGATTGTGTGAGGGTTATGGAGTTCTGTTCCCAGTGGATTGAGAGTGTGAATGAAAATCTCATTTCCAGCTCTAAGCCCCTCCAGTTCAGGAGAACTGACAGCAGGGAGGGGTCCTGGATCTAATCAATCTGTTCCCTTATTGGATTGGTAGCTTGCCAGGTGCTGACCAACTGTTTCCCATCATGCATCTAAATGACATGAGGAGCTATAGCGTGAAATAATCTAAACAATTTCTGTGTGCTTCACTCCATTCCCCGAAGACTTTATTTGCAACAGCATATTTATTCGTACTGCTGTCATTCTCATCTCACACCTTCTGCTTTACTAAAAAGTGTTTTGGCATACATAGCAAAAAATAAAAAATAAAGCCAATGCTGCAGTGCTTCTTGTTTATAACACATCTGTCTCACACATATGTCAGCCCTGAATTCAGAAAATGCCATTTGCATTAGAACTGAGTATTTTAGAAAAGGTACAGCTGTCCTGATAACCATTTCATAAATATGACAAGAAATTATTTATGTATTACTTTTTTTTCTTTTTGTGTAAATATAAATTATTAACTTCTGTATTTTATTAGTTTTCTCTGCGGCATCTGCTCAGACATAGCTTTACTTCTGGCTGCAGCTGCATTATTCATGCATTATAATCAGTATTTGATTTATCAACTGCTTAGCTACCAGTGATCTGATTAGAACATGCAATCATAGGTTTACAGCTGTTTATTATCAGCTTTGTTACATTATCCAACATTGTCCAAACTCTTCTCAATAATAGTAATTAAAACTTTTGTCTTTACACCATACTGTAATAAATAGACACAGTGACCGCTCTTCAAAGGTGAAACCAAAACATCTTCATTTCCCCTGGCAGATGCCTCCATCGCACATTCCCCATTGAGACAACATGCAGGAAAGCAGCACTGTGAGAAGTAACACTAACACCCCCATTTTTGCCTCAGCACCCCTGTCTCAGCTTTCTCTTTCCAAACATCCACGACATTGTCCCAACGCCCCCCCCCCCCCATTGAGAAACACTAATCTAGAGCATAGTTTCAGTTAAATACAGAAAAGAAGAGGGGCCATATCCATGCTAGCAATGACAGTTGCTTATAGCCTGATGTTTAGTATGCATCAGTTTAATATTAACCATTTTAACCAGTTAAGATAAGGAAAGTCAGACCCTTTATTTGGCCTAGTAGATAAGGAGACCCTGGAGACCAACTCTAGGTCTAAGACAGTACCTGGGTCCTGGGCACTGGAGGAGAATTAACTTATACATGTTTTTGATGCATTGATGATGTTAGGACAAAACCCCCCACAAACACAGGAAGAATGAACAAACTCCACAAAGACCAGAAGCAGAGCCCAATTAGCATTTGCTAAACAGTGAGAGAGACAAAGAGAAGCTATTGTAAATATTAATATGATGCCACCATAATTACAGCACTACCGTGCTCATTCCAATTCATAATGAGACATCAAACTGTGAACAGAATTATTTGGTGGTGCCTAATGTGAACTTCAGGGTGGCCCAGTATCATTACACCAGGGCCTGGAATGTCTAAAACTTGGAATGTTGCTGTTGGAATTGGCATCCTTCCCTCATTTTCTAAGCCCCCCCCCCCCCCCACACACACACACACACACACACACACACACACGCACACACACACACTGACAACCTCTGAGCAACTACATACCGAAAAATGGTGAGTTTTGGCAAGGATTTGGGTGACACAATAAGGCAGGCCTGTTTAATTCTTGATGCTGTTTACTTTAGCAGATATTTCTGCATTTAGATTCTAGGGCTCACCTCCCCCCATGTCCAAATATTTAACCAAAATAAGTCTCCTTAACCTTTTTTGCAAAGGTATTTTGGCTGCTTCTGGCTTGACGTCACCCAAGATGACTGTGATTGGTTTAAAGAAATGCAAACCATTCATTGTTTGTTTGTTTTTTTTGCCCTGTTGTAGAACGATAATGGGTTCAGCTAGACCTTTATCCAGTTTTGGCACAGTGCTAAAATGAAGTTGTGGAGGTAGGTCTGACTATGTGAAAGTAATAATTCAGTGGTCAACCTCTGAACTTAGAGAAGCAACAACATTGTTATTTTTACAGTTATGTGGCTCAGAGAGATTTTTAGCAACACAGAGACAAGATGTGCTCAATATTTAATCAAAACTGCCATCTTTCGCTACCTTTAGTAAGCACTTAATTAACCAAAAATCATCAGTTGGGTTGTAAGATGTTGTAGTGTTCAGTAACAGTTTTTAGAGGTGAAGTATGAAATATTTAGGGGAATTTAAGAGGAAATGGAGATATATAGAATAATAGAATATTCATAATTATTTGTATTAGTTTTTTGTTCCCATAGAAGGAATCTTTTATATCTACAGAAAGTGTCCACTATGTTGCACCAGCATGCCTCTAGTTATTCAAATTATCTTATCTTTCTGCACAATTTTAAGTATCACTGGAGTAACTAAAAAGAGTGACAGCTATCGTTTGATCTACTAGTTAATTCTTCCCATTTTCTAATTAATGAAGCACAGATATTTATCCTTTCATCTTTGATTTTCAGGTATAAGTAACATCATAATGAGGACAAAAATGCAATTAAAAAGCCCTGAACAATGAAAATGGTTACTTTGTTCCTAATATATATTTCCTAATAGGCTCTGTGTTAATGTTAGGTGCTGTGTTTGTGCAGAAAATGCAGAAACTGAATTTATCCACAGGGACAATAAAGTGAGTTAACCTTAACCTAAAATTTAGTCAGGCCAATCAGAGTACGTCCCCATTCAGACTGCTAATTGGTCTTAATCAGGGCTTCCTCAGATCCTTAAAAAGTCTTAGGGTCTTAAACGTGATTGTCCTAAATTGAGGCCTTAATTATCCTTAAAATTGAAAATTGTTCCTTTCATTAACACTTAAAGGTCTTAGAAAGTCCACAAACTCAATAAATGTTGTTACCATTTGTCAACTTTGTAATTATAGTTAGTGTTTTAGCACAATGGAGATGGGAATAAGTGGAGCCACTAGCAATCATTTATGATTGAAGGGGTTCCAGTTTGTGCTTTAGCAGCTTAAGCATCAGTAGCAGAAACATTACTCATGAAGAAAAGTAAATAGAGGTAGACCGATACATCAGCCAGCTGATACATTGGGCCGATATATTGATTTTTTTCAGTATTTTATTATTTACATTATTTTCTTTTTTGAAAGCCGATATTTGATTAGTAGTAAAAATGTTATAAGATGTTTGATCAGGCACCTGTGTGGGCAGCACTTGAAGTTTAATAAATGTTAAAATCTTAATTATCTGAGTGTTTCAAATGTATTTTATGGTCAATGTGCTTTTTAAAAAAAATAAAAAAAATTGGCCTCAAAAATCGGCTGTAGATATTGGCCATCGGATGACCAAATTAAAAAAAAAAAAAAAAATCTCCATCAGACTTAGAAAACCCCATATCTGTCGACCTCTAAAATAAATGTAGCATTAGCTGGATTTAAACATGGTTAAGACTGGGTCAAGACACTAACTGAGGGCTATTCTGCTTTTATTGTTGTAAATATAAGAGCTTAAATTTGACCAAAGATGACCTGAAAAATATCTTTAAAAGACATTATTTCACTTTCATCAAACCTGCAAATACCCTGTTTATTTGAAAGAAGTGTAGAGTAGTAACATACAGTTGTCTTTTTTTCCTATCCTTCAGCTAGAATTAGGTTTAAGCTTATAACAGAAGAAGTGTAAGACCTCAGTGCATGTATTAGACTCCTTTTGAAAGGGAGTTTCTGTGTTTAACACAAGGTTAAAACAAAACCAAATTACATAAGCTTATACACGTCTCAAATATAACCTTAACCAATGAATGGGTCACCACTGACCTAGTGGATGTTAGGAGGTTTTAACCATTTAGATGCTGGAGTTCTTTTCATCCTGCCCCCCCAAAGGCAAGGGCTATTGTTTTTGGTTGTTTCTTTGTTTGATTGTTTTCACTGTAGCAGCAAAACTATTGGTTGAATTCATACCAAATGGGGCTTGTAGATTGTCAGTGTCCCAGAATAGATGTGATTATATTTTGAGAAAAGTAGGTCAAAGTTCAAATTTTTTTAATGAATTTTTAAAATCTTTTTTTTTTTTTCCCCATTTACTTATAATGGGCAAAATTTCATGTCTATAAAAACATCAATTTTGTTTCAATTTACTACAAACTTGGCACATATATAGCGACAATTGATATTCTGACATCAGCACACGCATAGACATGATGACGTCAGCTGCATCGACACCAAAATAAGCTACAATATGTGTGAGGGGCGAGGTTTATTGTGCCTGGCACCACTTGTTTGAAGTTTTGTTTTAAATATTCAATTTTGACATCAAGATTTCAAAAAGCACACTGTGGTGCAGTGAATAGCACTTGTGCTATCCAGAAGGTCCTGGGTTCGATTCCAACACCTGTCGATGTGGGTGGGACCTCTCTGTGTGGAGTTTGCATGTTCTCCCCTTGTCTGTGTGGGTTCTCTGGCTTCCTCCCACCATCCAAAGACATGCACTGATACATAGGTTAATATCTTGCTGGACAACACTCTCTAATGAGGGACTTTCACTTTTTTTTTGCATTCGTTGTAGCTGAGAGTGGGGGAAAAGAGGGTTAGCAATTATTTGTTATTGTTGCAAACTGAATATTAGTGATGTCTTACTTCAAATCCCCATTCAACCACATACTGAGACAACCAGACATACAACAGAGCAAATAAAACATAACGTATGGAGGGAGAGAAATATTTACATTCACCTGGAATCTTTTAATATCAAAATAGCTCCACTTTACTGTATGTGTTTGATCTGAAGCTTCATGCAACATAACTGATGGCGGCTTCACTCCTCCAGCACCCAGCCGGGATGAACAATCTGTTTACCGCTCAGCAGGGTGCTGGGAGAACTCTGGCCGTCACATTTGCAGCCCACGCTTTTGCGGCTTCTGTAATATTATGCCGAATCCGTAAGCCCCGCCTGCCCTCGCTCCCCCCCAACACTCAGAGTAAACACAGGTTTATAAAACATACAAAGACACGCATATGCATCCACACAGCGGCTCAGCCTGCCCACCCACTCATATAAACACACACTCCCTTATGTTTTCAGAGCTGATGCGCCGCACAGTTCACACACCAGCACAATTAGCTCCGTCGTATGGCCTTTAGCTGCAGGGAAATAAGCACTCGCACATCGGGATGGTTGTTTCATCAGCCTCACTTGTAGTAATTGTTAGTGACCCAACAGGCGTGACACCACTCACTTGTTCATCTACATGCTTGTTAGCACCAATTAGCAGTCTGAATGAAGACGTACATTACAGTCATTGGTTTGACTACATTTTTTTTATGTCACAGATATAAATATTATCTCTGACTTTCTGAATCTTGTAAAGGAATTTCATTTTCACTTTTCAAGGCTGTTTAGTTTAATGGTTTTTGCTTATTGCACCTTTATTTTTACGAGATAGCTATTGACACAGTAATGTGGCACGAAATATTGGTTTGTCTGTTACCACAGAGCCAATCAGTGCCCTCATTAAATCATGTCGAGACTGGTAACTTACACCCCGAATAAGTACCAAGGCAATCATATAGCAAATAGGTCAAACTGAAGCACAGTGGATGTTAAGGTCACTTGGTAACGTATCAGACTGCAATGTGGAAGACTTGGGTTCAATTTCTGGTTGGAGTAACATTTCCATTTTTTTTTTTTCCTAAATATTTTCAAATGGGGTAGGGGGTGGGAGGTGAAGGTAAATCCGACATTGATATAAATCAGCCACTGGGACAACGTTCAGAGTGCAGAATTCCACAGGACCACAGCACTCAATACACAACTGACACTAAACTGAAGTCACACAGCACACTGCCGCATCTAACATGTAGGTCCGCCCACCTTCTCCCGCCTCCAGAGCAAAGAACACCATAAAACAACATATTTAGTAGTAGTAGTAGTAGTAGTAGTAGTAGTAGTAGTAGTAATTAGAATATATCAAACGCAAAATGTCCAAAGCTGTTGCGATTCTTTATAAAACTTGAGACTTGTTAAGCAAAAAATGTTTGCATATGTTGTATTGTTCACTTGTAATGCCATATATGTCATACTGTGTGGAAATATGGGGCAATGTGTATAAAACTAATTTAGACCCAATAATTAAACTCCAAAAAAAAGCTATTAGAGTCATAAATAAAGCTGGTTATCTCCAATCAAGTAATCCACTTTTTGTAGAATCTGGTTTACTAAAATTTCTTGACATTGTATATTTAAAAACAATGGAATTTATGTTTCGCGTTAAAAGTAAACACCTTCCTTTTTGTATTCAGAAAATTTTTAAGTTAAGAGAAGGACATTATAATTTAAGAGGGATGTTTGTGTTTGAAAAATGTAAAGTAAGAACAAACATTAAATATCACAGTGTTTCAGTTATTGGTGTCAAGCTATGGAACGAACTGAAGGATGAAGTGAAATTGTGTAGCTCACTGTTGAGTTTCAAAAAGAATTTAATTGGTCAAATTATGAAGGGCTATGAAAGTAATATGATTACAAAATAACTTATTACACTGAATGTAGTATAATTTAAGTTTAAGTATTTATCTGCTGCAACTTAAGGTGTGGACATGGACTAAGGATGTAAATAGGAGAAGCAGAAATAAGCCTCCAGCTTCAGTTTCTTCCTTTTTCAGTCACAAAATATGTTAATTTTATGTTTGTTTGTTTTTTTAATATGTAGGTGTTTTGTTTTGTTGGGTTTTTTTATATGTATGTGTTTTGTATTTTGTATTTAACTGAAATAAACATTCATTCATTCATTCATTCATTCATAATTTATTTGTCCATTTAACAGAATACGATATATACATACATACAGTTTGGATTTCTATATTAAGCATGGGCGAAAAGGCGTAGGCTGAAGCAACAGCTTATTTATGCCTACCCTAAATATAGAGTATTTAGAATAATAATTCCTATTCTATACTATATACTATTACTAATTTATCATTTCTTCCATCAATTGCCACAGTACTATGGTAAAAAAATGCACAAAAAAATGAACTGAAGTATACTCCATATATGACCACAGTACTGTGGCAACAAGAGGCGAAAGAGTTCATGGAACAGTATCCATGATTGGCTCTAGTACAAATGCTAACATTTGATTGGCTCTGTGGCAATAGACAAACACATATTTTGTGCCACAGTACTGTGGCAGTAGTCATTGCCAAAAACATTACTATGTGAAATGGTTTTCTATTGTGTAATGCAGTGTTTCTCAACCTTTTTTGAACACAGTCCCACTAACGGCAACAAAGGGGTGTCTTGCAGAGGGTGTCATTCAAGCTAGCACCCCCACTGCTGAAAACACACAGTAAAGCAAAACCACTGAAGAAAAGGAACACAAGCACATACTCACAGCAGCCCATTTACCTGCAATAATGACCCAGAGGTTAAAGGGTTAAATGTATCAAATGATACTAGAATAACTGATTGGTGGTTGGTAGTAAAATGGGAAAAAATGTATTAGTGGTTCCATTTTTTTTTTTTTTTTGTTGCTCCATTGATGCTTAGGATTTGTAAAGCATTAATACTATGATCATTCGAGTGAAACAATGAATACATAAGCTGTTCTGCTAACCTCTGCATCATTTGTTTTCATGTTTGCCTTCACCTGTAGCTTCATTTTTTATCCATAAATAGGACATTGAATTAGAATTCTCCGGATGCTGTGCAGACGGCGCTTTTTTCACACTTTCAGAAGAAGATTCTCTAGTAAAAGGCGTTTTTAGTCCCAGAGGCATGTTCTGTCATGGATGCTGTGTCAATTCTGTATGCTTGTGAATGTGTTTATAGTGTCTTTCCCTTTTTCCCTGTTTTTTCTGGTCGGAATTTAGGGTTTATTCCTCCATTTATGTTTGGGTCTATGTAAATGTACAAGAATGTGCCAAAGTGTGTGATAGCACTACACAAAATGGGTCTCAGAGGAGAATTGAAGTGACAGCAGCAAAGAAGTGTTTTCTGTGTTTCATTGTTTCAGTGTGAAGAATCCCCCTGGAACGAGAGGAAAAAACTATAACAAAACAAACTTTGGTGTGATGAAACCAAAACCTACTTAAATAAAATACACTATTACCACTTCAGATTTGTCACTTTTGAAATGTATAACATGCTTGCTATAAAAATAGACATTTTGGGCTGATGTATCAGACTGCAACGCGAAAGACTTGGGGTCAATTCCTGGTCGAGGTTTTTTTAGGTTTTTTTTTTTTTTTTTTTGAAGATTTTTAAACAGCGGCAAGGGTGCCAGTAGATAAATCCGACATTGATATAAATCAGTCACTGGGACAACATTCAGAGTGCAGAATTTGGCCCACAGCACTGAACTGACACAGAACTAAGAAGTCACACGGCACACTGCCACATCTGAGATGTAGCTCCGCCCACCTTCTCCAGCCTCACTCTCACTGACTGCACAGAGCAAAAAACACCATAAAACAACATATAGAGAATTTAAAACAATAATTCCTATTCTATACTATACACTGTCATTAGTTTGACGTTTCTTCATCAATTGCCACAGTACTGTGGTAGTAAAATGTACAAAAGAATGCACTGAAGTATATGCCATATATGACCACAGTACTGTGGCAACAAGAGATTAATGAGTTGATGGAACGGTATCCCTGATTGGCTATAGTACATTTGTACTATAGCCAATCAGGGATATAGCCAATCGCTCAGGGTGCGATTTGTGAAAAAAAAATAGGGGGGGGGGGGGCAGCAGTTATATATGTGGGGGTGCAGTCCATAACTAACATAACTAAACTTTACATACTTTCAAGGTCCAACTCCTGGGTTCTATTCCTTTCTTATACAGCAGATCTTACAAGAAATTTTCACAACTTCTAACCTGTATCCACTTGGCACATAAATGCTGGGCCCCAGGAATTTGTCACATTTACCCCCCCTTTACAGTGCCCCAGTGCATGAGGACGTTGGTGAATTCTGATACTGCCGATAGTTCGGTTTAGGTGAATGTTAGTGCCAGTAATGTAGGATATAGGTGTAAGAAAACTGTCACAACCTGCCTGTTATTTCAGTTGGTTGGTTGTCCCCCCAGAGGATGAAATTCATCGAGTAGAAGTAGGGATGTAAAAACAAGAGGGGAGGTTGACCCCCCCGCCAACAAATCGCACCCTGCAAATGCTAACATTTTATTGGCTCTGTGGCGATAGATAAACCGATATTTCGTGTCACAGTACTGTGGCAGTAGCCACTGCAAAAAGTATTACTATGTGAAATGGTTTTCTATTGTTTAATGCGGTGTTTCGCAACCTTTTTTGAACAAAACCCCACTAACGGCAACAAACGTGTATCTCGCAGAGGGTGTCATTCAAGCTAGCACCCCCACTGCTGAAAACACAGTAAAGCAAAACCACTGAAGAAAAGGAACACAAGCACATACTCACAGCAGCCCATTTACCCGGAATAATGGGTCAGAGGGTTAAATATTTCAAATGATACGAGAATAACTGATTGATTGATGACATTTGATTCTAGATTTGTTATATTTTTGTCAACCAATGGATGGCATTTGGCAAGAATATTTTTTTTAAACGCTCATAAAGCCTAAGAGGAATGCAAGATTAAATATATAAGGTATGATTTATCACTATCCTGCAAATGTGAGATGATTAAAAGCCAAATGCCTGACATAGCTTGAGGTAAGTGAGAAAATATGGTTGGGGAGATTTGGGTGAAGTGACCATTTAATCTTTTAGCACTCCTCCCAAAGTGTTGCAGATGCTCATGGGTATTAAATCAGTCCAGTATGTTATAAAGCAGATTATCATGGACTTAAAACTCCAGGCTGTTTTTGTCTGGAGGTTTGCAGGTTTGTCTGGAGTATTTGTGATGTGTCATGTGTTTACAATGGATGACAGTAATGTCCCGGTCCCAGTGTTATGCGGTCTGCTTTACCTGATAACAGACCGAGTTGGGGCACCCATTAATCATTTGCTATGTCACCCACAGCAATAAAAGTGGCACAAGCACCCAGTTAAACAGACGTAGCCCCATGGATTTACCATCAAAACATCAGATAGATTTATTAGTAACTGCTTTTTTATCCTTATCTCCTCCCTCTGCACAGTTTCTTATTTACACATTTGACATTGAAGCTTGTAGCTGATGCTTTTCTGCAGACCTTCCTAAACAGTCAAGTTTTTATTACAATCAATATAAGCAGCATAAGGGTCAGAGCCACTCCAGAAGATAAATGTTGCAAATATTTCTGCTTCCCTGAAGTCACCATGTAATCATCCTCCCCCTCCTCCCGACAGAGCCCCACTTCATCTCAGCCTACGACATTGGCCTCTTCACCTTTTTCTTCCTGAGGGAGAACGCAGTGGAACACGACTGTGGAAAGACGGTCTACTCCCGAGTGGCACGAGTCTGCAAGAATGACATCGGTGGGCGCTTCCTCCTGGAGGACACCTGGACCACGTTCATGAAGGCAAGGCTCAACTGTTCGCGCTCCGGAGAGATCCCCTTCTACTACAATGAGCTGCAGAGCACCTTCTATCTACCAGAGCAAGACCTCATCTATGGCATCTTCACGACCAATGTGTGAGTACAAACCAGCAGATTGAAGCACTGTGTCTGTGGAGACAAGCTTAGCAAGGATTATATACAATAAGGCATCTAGTCTAGGGAGTAGTGGTGGGTATCGATTCTGTGGTAGTGATATATCAATACTCAAACACTACTCATTTGAGGATCAATTACGCTAATAAAGTAATAATAATAATAATAATAATAATAATAATAATAATAATAATAATAATAATAATAATAATAATAATAATAATAGGCTATGAATAATAACATATTCCTTGCCAAAATTTTAATTAAAAATAACACCTAACCTAACTTTCCTTGTAAATATAAATTGTATTTTATCTTAGAAATAGAATTTGATTTGAGCAACGCAGTACAGTGTTCAAGGATAATGGCATAAAGTATTTAATTATATAGATAAAAACTACAAGTATTTGGATTTTTAAAATCAATGCTTTGAAAGACTATTTCATTTTTACCTGAACTGGGATTTCTAACTCACAAAAAAGTTCAGAACTACAACTATTTATACATAAAGATGTTTCTTATTTTATTTTACACATTGCATTTGTGATAAGATTATGCTTTTTTCAAGAGAACAACACATTTCCTTTCCTTTCCTTTCCTTTCCTTTCCTTTCCTTTCCTTTCCTTTCCTTTCCTTTCCTTTCCTTTCCTTTCCTTTCCTTTCCTTTCCTTTCCTTTCCTTTCCTTTCCTTTCCTTTCCTTTCCTTTCCTTTCCTTTCCTTTCCTTTCCTTTCCTGTCAACCCTACAGATTTGTAGGTGTTTCTGGTGTCTTTTCATGTTTTTGTACATTCAGTGATAATGTGCTTGAGGCTCCTGCAGTCATCTATAGTTGATGAAACTACTTGATAAACCACCTGCATTTTTCACAGATTCCTCATTTTCTACACACATTTGTCTTAATAAGCTTTGGAGGTTCTGTCTTTTGTCAGTACATACACTCGGACTGTTTTTTACTAAGTTTCACAAGTTTGCAGCTGGGGTTTTTTTTCCCAGAAAGGGGAGTAGATTGATGAATTCCTGGCAGAGCAAAGTTGTAATTTCCTGGTATTCGACCCTAGTACAGATCTCTCCAAAGTTTATAGAATCAGTTAACACACCGTCCATAACTCAAATGTGATATGAGGCATCTCTGATTACATATTGCTCATTTGAAACCTGATATAGCATCTGTACCTGGCATATTTGGCTATAATTCTGCTAGAAAAAGTACATCTGAGAGAATACTTGCAGCGTGAAACAACATTTATAGTGACATTTATCTCCTAAATTAGCTCTGTGTGAGTCCTGGAGGTGAAACCTGTTCCTAGGTTTATGAAAAAGAGCGTTTCTACACAGTTTGTCATACATCCTCTTGAACTAAGCTATATAGAGTATGATTCTATGCAATTTTATTTAAATGAAATCAACTTGTAAACATTAACCTTGTAAAATAGAGAAAATGAACACAGTCCCTTTAAACCAGGGGTGTCAAACATGTGGCCCATGGGCCAAAATCGTCCAATCTGACCCGCAGGATGAATTTAGGAAGTGCAATTACACTGAAGATACTAAAGCTATGCTGTAGGACTTGGTGGGGGTGACACAGCTCCAGTATTCATGGTGTCCACAAAATCTCTGTACAATTTAAATAGATATTACAAAAGCAACTGGTGCAGTGGATAGCACCTGTGCCTCACAGCAAGAGTTCAATTCCAACACCAGTCGATGGGGGTGGGACCTTTCTGTATGGAGTTTGCATGTTCTCCCTGTGTCTGTGTGGGTTCTCTCCAGGTACTCCAGTTTCCTCCCACCATCCAAAGACATGCACTGATAGGTTAATCAGTTAATATAAATTGCTCATCGGTGTGAATATGAGAGTGATTGTTTGTCTCTATATGTCAGCCCTGTGATGAACTGGTGACATGTTCATGGTGTACCCCACCTTCGCCCATAAGTAGCTGGGATAGGCTCCAGCGACCCCTGTGACCCTAGTGAGGATGGAGCGGGTTCAGAAAATGAATGAATGTATGATGTGGCATTTTTAAACTTTTCTTCTGTCATCTTAAAATGCTCCTAATAAGCGTGTGTCAAACTAAAATGTAAAAGAAATCCACCAGGTATTGAAACATCAAAATGTTTAATTCTCATATATTCCTGATAAAAGTCTGGCCAATCATTTTATTCGGTCCAAATAAAATAATTGGCCTGGCTGAGCCTCCTGTCAGTTGTCTGTTACCGCCGTCCCACATCCCATTCCAGTACCTCTGAATCTGATGTTTCACTCACACTGTTCCTCCTGTCAAGGGCTGTGAATGGATAGAACTCAAACAGAAAAACCCGATTACAGCAGTCAGAGTCTGGTGAATGAAGGGTGGAGATAAAGTCCAGGAGTCGTACTTGACTCCACAGACACGTCCACACAAAGCTCAATTTTTACGATCATGCGGACTCCGCGTACACATAGTTGGTATCACACAATGTAGGATGATGTAGGATAATAAATGTATGGACTATGAAACCTCAAACGCGCAGAGTCTTGGCACTCACAGTATGGCACAGTGCGCTGACTATGTGGGAGAATTTATTGTAGGTGATGAGGTGCAGTGAAGACAATGATCCACAGACCAGACCGCTTTCCACTGCGTTAGGTGAGGAGGGGAGCATCAGAGCTCAGGCAGGAGGAAGTGGGCAGGCTTCGGAGGGAGGCGGCTTGTTCATCTTCAAATTTTTAGTAAGTGCTGTGAGACATGCCAGATCGGTAGGTATAGCTTTAACAGTCAAAGGTGTCGAATATGTATTAGTTCAGGGGTCACATACAGGCCAATTTGACCTCAAGTAAAATAATAGCATAATAACCTATAAATAATGATAACTACGAATTCTTTTCTTGTCTTAATGTGAAAAAATAACATTACACTATGAAAATATTTACATTAACAAACTATCTTTTCATAATAAAATGTGAATAACCTGAACAAATATGAGCAACCTGAAAAGTCTAAAGAAAATGAAGTGCATTTTTAACGATATTCTGCCTGATCCTAAATGTTGTATGTATTTGTAGACCCACTGCATTCTGTAAATTGTGTTAATAATAAGCTGAGACGTAATATTGTACAAATTGTTCTTAATTTAGTTCCAAACTCCAAAATTTTAACAATATTATGACTATTACCAAATGTTTGTGTAACATTGGGTGTCATGCGCATGTATAAATGATAAGTTGAAGCATAATATTGTTAGGTCGCACTTATTTTTCTTGTAAAATTTCTTATTTTTCTGAAAGGATAGTTTGGAAATGTAAATATTTTCATAATTTAATGTTTTTATTGCACTAAAACAGAGAGAAAAACTTGAGGTTGTCATTATTTACAGGCTATTATACTATAATTTCACTGAAGCCAAAACGACGACTTTAATATTTGATATTGAAAATAAAATTTTGCATTGAAAATACACCCTGAAACTGAAAAAAGAAACATTGGCATTGAAAACATGTATTGTAACAAATTGTAATGACATCAAAACAGGGACTGGCATTGATAACATTTCACTGAAGTTTAAAAAATGAACATTAAATGTTATATTATTTATTTTTCATTATTTTTTTACATTCTGATGTGTTTTTGAATGGGTGTGTTTTCAATGCGAAATTTTATTTTCAATATCAAACATTAAAAGCGGGATTTTGGCTCCATATCTGGCCCGCTTGAGGTCAAATTGGGCTGAATGTGGCCCCTGAAAGAAAATGAGTTTGACACCCCTGCTTTGAACAAATAACATCTGTGCTCAAGAGTTCATTCAGAAACAAGAATATTAATGGAGGTGCAGTGATAACAGAGATGCATCAAAACACTTCACCTTCTTTTCATCAGACCTCAGATTTCATCACTTCGTCAGGACTGCCACTGTGACATTGTCTCACCTATACAGAGAGTTTAAAGCTCTCCTGCTGCTGCTAATGATCATTGTGGATCCATGCAGCTCTCAGACTGCCGCCATACACAGACCGACTCGTACTCCCTCCACTGTTTGATTGCTCCAGGTGGGGGTGTTACACACTTCATTATAGGGAGGGAATGCTGACTGGCAAAGTGCACAGATTACAACTTCTCTGATGTTTTTTATCTCTGGTAAAATAGAATAGAATAGAATAGAATAGAATAGAATAGAATAGAATAGAATAGAATAGAATAGAATAGAATCCTATCAGTCCATGTAAATAATTGGTGTAAAATGCAGTTTGTCATCTTTAAATCATCATCAGATATGACCCATTTGGATGTTCAGAGGCTCCGTAGTGAACGTGGAAACACTGTCATCTTTTACAACATTGATTCACCAGTAACACCCATGGAGTTGGATCAGTGACAGTGGATGGACACACTTGGTTTATGTTCAGTTAATTCAAGTAATTGAGCATTTTCAAAATGTAGCTTGTTCGAACTGTTTTTCTAAGATCTCCTACCCCACCTTTAATAAGACTTTACATGAGGCTGTAATTGACAGGTCAATTAACCACTGAGTCAGACTTTCTGAATTTCAGTTTTGTGAATAAAGCATGGTTTGTGTGACAGATAGCTCACCTGTAACGCAGACTCACTAAACCATCCTTATAATTTTACATGAATGTCTGATGATGGTTTACAGTGTTAGTAAAGGTAAAGATTAGCATTAGCTCACCCATCACCCCTTGCACTCTGCCATCTCATAGTTTTTGTCCGTGTATGGTCATTTTTGGCTCCAAAAATGGCCAAAACACAAACTCATGGCTTCATGACAGAGGTACAAAATTCAGTGGGAGGTGTCATGGTGGCCCTAGTCTATAGACCACTTCAGAGTTGACGTCACGGTCTATGTCATCACAGTTGCGCACGCACTCTGGTGGCAAAAAAATACTGTATATCAACAGAGGTAAATTGAGAGAATAGAGAAAAAAGACGAGGATAAATGTCTTGTTGTGCTGTAGGGTGTCAGAATAGAAATGCTAAAAAAAAGCAACCTTTAGTTTTACCGAATATCGTTAAAGATGCCCTTTTAGGCAAACTGTAGACACTTATGGTAGAGGCCATTAAACGGACGGACTGGACTGATGAAATCATCTGGAATTCTGGGCTCTGCAGTGTCCATTTCATATCAGTATGTACATTAAACAACACTTACCCAGACGTGCAAGTGCAGTTGGTCTGTCAGTATAGAGTTGGTCGACTTGTCGATGATTGCCCTCGTCTTGTAAAACTGAGTTTTATGTCCTTGTTGCTGACTAGGCAGCACATCAGTCCTCAACACACGAAAACCATCACACAAATCTGGGTATTCAATATCCTGGACATGACTGCAAAGTACAAAGTTTGTTATATATTCCAACCTGTTATGTATTCTTTGTGCTCTTAAACTGAAGGGTCAAAGAGGATGTTCACTAATAAAAAATGGCACGGGCTCAATGAGTTCTTTTCAAACAGTACCGATGGCTGCGTATGTGATTTTTCTCCTGTAAATTGTGCGAATTACCGCTGTATTCTCACCCTTAAAATGTCCGGTGCAACAAA
Organism: Sphaeramia orbicularis; assembly: GCF_902148855.1. NCBI lineage: Eukaryota > Metazoa > Chordata > Actinopteri > Kurtiformes > Apogonidae > Sphaeramia > Sphaeramia orbicularis. Next base: position 46,385,023 of record NC_043977.1, on the reverse strand, counting down.
GTTATAGGCATCAAGGGACTCGTATGCCTTGAACTTTTCTTTTGTGTTAACGCTGGGTTTTTCAACAAGATATAAACAGATGTCTGGCCACTGTAGCTTCAGCCATTTTGTTAGCTCTGTGACCCGCTGAGTTGACAGTGAGTATGGATCAGGAAACCTCACCCCGCTCCTAATGGTTAACATATACTTGTAAGACACCTTGTCTCTCATTGACAGACCAGTAAAATAATCGGAGAAGGCCTCTGTACCTCCCATTACTCTGTTTCTGTCCTGATTTTCATGCTCCAGACATCGGCTTCCATGTACTGCACTGCAAAAATCAAAATCTTACCTCATGTATATTTTTCATTTCTAGTCAAAATATCTCATCACACTTAAAATAAGACATAATCATCTAAAGAGTAACTTTTCAGTGATATATAAGAACTTATTTTTAGACAATAGATCGTGAAAATCTTATTTCAAGATATCTTACCAAGATATTTTTCAGTTGTTCCATTGGCAGTTTTTGGTTGTTTTTTTTTTTTTTTTGCTTTTTTGCTTAATTCAAGATTTTTTTTTTTTTTTTGCTTAATTCAAGCAAAAAAAAAAAAATCTACTGATGCAACAAGTCAAAATTATCTTGGTAAGATTTCTTGAAATAAGATTTTCAAGATCTCTTGTCTAAAAATAAGTTCTTATATCTCACTGAAAAATTACTCTAGGTGATTATGTCTTATTTTAAGTGTGATAAGATATTTTGACTAGAAATGAGAAAAATACACTTGGTGTGATTTGGATTTTTGTAGTGTATTGACACCACAACTGTCACTTTCTGCCACCAGTTAAGCCCCTCCCACAAAATATGCCATCAGTGTTTACCAACACTGAAATGGTCTATACTGACAAAACACAGCAGCATAAAACATAAAACTAACAGATCTGCTGTGCAGTTCAGATTAGATACGAATAGTGCATGTGGCACTGATTCATGTTAGCTCAGAGCTGGTGTGTTCATGTGTGTGTACTTGGGTGACAAAGATGATGAGACTGATTGCGAAAGGAATGGCTCTTTTCTTGAGCTTGTGTGTGAGGCTGCCATCCTGGTCATTGCTATTCAGATGTATTCTGTGTTCTGTCAGGGGAGAAGTTGCACCCTGCCTCCCACCTTCTGCTCGCTCACCTGTTTAACTGCCCATACTCGCCACCAAAAGCCTGCTTCCCATTTCCCGTTGGCCTGTAGCCACCATCTTTAGTGACAGAGAGACAAGAGGAATTGGAGAATGTGGAGGGGTAATGAGTAAAATCAGTAAGCTCCAAAGCTTTTGTCCATCTTCCTTTGTCTCCACCCTCCTCGCCTCCTTGTTAGTTGGAAGCAGTTCGTCGATCCTCCCTTCCAAACCTACCTCCCTCATTGGGGTTGGATATGTAAATGCAATCACCAGAAACACTGTCTCCATCTGTCTGGCCTAAATTGAACAGGCTTACAGCTGCTCCCAGGAGTTCAGGGCTGTAACACAGAGAGGAAAGAGTTGGAACAGAGTATTTATCCTCTCTATGTGCTCACTGTGGGCAGGCCTCCATTAAGTAGACCGACCTCCTCTTTCAAATTGACCCCTTTTGGGCTCCTGTGATGTGCTAAAATGAAAAAGCATGGAGTCTCATTGAAATCTATGCATGCACTGTATGTTTAAGCCATAAAAACCCAAACATCCACCACCGACCAAAATCATCGACTGATCTAAACTGTTTAATACCTGTTGATCTGTTAATTCTGTCAATATATGTAAATAATTGGTGTAAAATATAGTTTGTCATCTTTTCATGGTCATCAGATATGACCCATTTGGACGTTCAAAGGCTCTGTAGTTACCGTGCAAACATTGTCATCTTCTAAAACATTGATTAATTAGTAAAACCCATGGAGTTCAATCAATGACAGTGGATGGAGACATTTCTTTTATGTTCAGTTAATGATGTATTTGACTAAAAAGTCACTTTTTCTTCAGTTTTCTCTGTTTCTGATATAACCCGCAACTTTAATTTGAGCTTTTAGGAACATCTATATGATTAATAAATTAAATATTGGAAAATACCTGATTTATACTGATAAATTGCAAAATACAGAGGATAACATTATAATAAATGGTGATAATGCACTTAAGAAAGCCCTTAACCCTTAACTTTAATTTGAGCTTTTATGAACATCTATATGACCAGTAAATTAAATATTGAAAAATATCAGATTTTTCCCAGAAAAATGCTAAATACAGAGGATTATTTTATAGGAAATGGTGTTGTTAAATCACTTAGGAAATGTTGAATATAGAAAAAAAAAATATTTTGGGAACTGACACAAATGTAGCACTGGGTCGTTTATGGATTAACTCTATAGTAAGATTACTGAAGGAGCTGAATGATTGGATTCAACTCAGATATCCCCCAGGAGCATCATAAGGGCATGAAGATTCTGTGTCGTGTACAGGTACCTATTTACGATAACATATGCAACAGGATTAATAGTATTCACAGTAAACATTGAAGTTCAGTAAGAAATAAATTGTCCAAGCATCCTTAAAATAAACAATTTTTTCATCAGTTACAATAGTTGGAGCAATGTGAGTGTGTACATAAATGGTAGGAAAAAAACTGTATTCATCTGCCAAAAAAAATTGTTAGTTTTGGCCACTTTTGTTGCTTGTACTCTTTCATGCGACTGTTATTTCAGTGTGAGTGATCATCAGACAGAACCTAACCAAAGATGGCAACAGAGGTAATTTTTTTCAACCAAAATGAATCAGTAAATGGGTACTCCAACAAGAAAACATCATTCAGGATAGAATAATTTAAATCTGTGTAGAAGAAAAATGTGGTAAAGGTAACAAAATGAAAAACGTGGATGATAGAAAATGAATGCCCATATTTTTTACACCGTAATGGTGTTTGTATGGTAATTAAATTACCCTGACTGACTTACTGTTTAGTGACATCAACTGGGTGACTCTATCCTTAAGTCACAGAACATATGATAAAGTGGCTTCTATGTGCTCATTGCAGTTCCACCTCTTATCAATTCCAAAAGGAAAATCAACAGTTTAATCAATAAAAATCACCACTGTTATGATAGTACTGAACCGTGCAGCCACCATAGGAGGCTATGGAGCACAGGGTTTAGCATTCCACCAGAATAAGGACACTTGAGACCTCAGAGCACGGCCAGGTCTTTTAATTAACTCCAGGCCCTTATTGGCAGAGTCCGTCTGTCATTGGAGCTGCAGTGAGATTCTCCCGCTGAGGTGTCTAACCTGCCATTACTTACTAATTATGAGCCTCCTTATCTATTTCTGGGATGACTTTGCTGACCTCTTCATTTAAGGAGTTCTTGAAGGGTCTCATATCTGCACAGACGAGTGCTCAAACAGTTCATTAAGTGATTAGTTGACTAATTACAAATTGTGATAAATTATTAAAAGAATGCAAATCACTGTCTGCACTTTTCAGATAGGACAATTGGCTACTTTTTTCTCCTTAATCTCACAAGAAATTAATTATCTGTTCATCTTTTTGTGCTTTCCATGCATTCCAATACAAAACAGTAGCGATGTACAGCTGTTTATCCAGTAAGGAGAGAATGATGAGCCTTTACCCGCAGCATGAAAATAGCTATGCACTACATAAACATAAATATCAGCTGTCAGAAGTGCATCCATTTTTATGATGAAACTTTAACGGTTATTGCACTTTCAGTTTCACCATGAAATTACATTAAAACCACAACAAATCATCAAATTTCATAAATGTTCCCAACTGACCATCTCAGATTTGCCTTATATTTTCAGAAATAATGTTATTAGTCCTAGTCCTTTTTCTACAGAAAGAAATGTAAAATACAGATGCATCACAAATATGTAATGCAGAACTATTTATATTGTTCCTCTATATTTTTCCACCTTATCTTTATGCTGCCAAGTTTTTCCATGCACACAGTTCTGTAACATAAACAAACTACAGCAGCAGTAAAAGCATGAAGGTTAACTCACTCTATTATCTCCGCAGGGAAATTTGGTCTCTGCACTTTAACCTAAACCAAACCAAAATTGTAGATGTTTGGTCCTCCACTGAACCACACTGCAAAAATCAAAATCTTACTGAGTGTATTTTTCTCAGTTCTAGTTAGAATATCTCATCACGCTTAAAATAAGACAAAATTACCTAAAGAGCAACTTTTCAGTGAGATTTAAGAACTTATTTTTAGACAATCGATCTTGAAAATCTCATTTCAAAAAATCTTATCAAGAAATTTTTGCTTGTTCCACTGGCAGATTTTTTGCTTGAATTAAGAAAAAAAAAAAAAAAAAAATCTTGAGTTAAGCAAAAAAATCTTGAATTAAAAGTGTGGGAGACTTTTGTGACCAGTTTTTCATCAAATCTGTAAAACCCCAGTCATAGCCTAAGTATCATGAATCTATAAGTCTTTCTGTGATTACTCACCTGAACCTCTTGCATTATAATGAACAATTTCGAAGCGCCATCCACCATAAACAAACCATGTGTTTACAAACAGAGCCCGTAGGTCACTCGGGCATCTTCGGAATTTTGTCGCGACATGCATTGTGGGAAAGGGAGGTTTGCGCAGCTGCCTGGCAGTGATAGCTGCAGAAGCAGCACAACCATACGATATTATATGGATGAAACAAACATGACGTGGAAACGGCTGAAACGGCTGGAGGAATATGCATAGAGGGAAGGGAGCTACTGCCATTTCTATATTGTGTCTGTAGCAGCTGCTGCTGCAGGCAGCGGCCGCTGCAGGCAGCTGCGCAATCCTCCATTTCCCACAGTGCACATCGTGACAAAGTTCCGAAGATGCCCGAGTTACCTCCCGGCTCTGTTTGTAAACACATGGTTTGTTTATGGTGGATGGCACTTCAAACTTGTTCATCGTGAGATTCAGGTGAGTAATCACAGAAAGACTTACAGATTCGTGATACTTAGGCTATGACTGGGGTTTTACAGATTTGATGAAAAACTGGTCACAAAAGTCTCCCACAGCTTTAAGCAAAAAAAAATCTTGAATTAAGCCAAAAATCTTGAATTAAGCAAAAAAAAAAAAAAAAAAAAAAAAGATTGAATTAACCAAAAAAAAAAAAAAAAAAAATTGAATTAAGCAAAAAAAAAAAAAATCTGCCAGTGGATCAAGTGAAAATTATCTTGGTAAGATTTCTTGAAATAAGATTTTCAAGATCTGTTGTCAAAAAATAAGTTGTTATATCTCACTGAAAATGTACTCTTTTGGTGATTTTGTCTTATTTTAAGTGTGATGAGATATTTTGAATAGAAATGAAAATAATACACTTGGTAAGGTTTGGATTTTTGCAGTCCAGATACAGGAAGTTACACAGGGCTGTTTTGTCATAGTAACTTGTCATTTGTTGACATTACCACACTCTTTTATAGACATAGAAACTTTTTACACACGACAATGAAATTATCTCATTCCGCAAAAGTTTAATATTGTTTCGGCTTTTTATCCACATGACACCAGCTTATTTCTAGATTTAACAATCTTAAATTGAAGAAATTTTGTCAAGTGAAATTATCTTGCTACATGGACAGATATTTCACTTGTTTTGAGTATCTTTTCCTCAGATTTAGTGTTTTTATCTTGTTTTTAGACACCCTTTTTTTGCAGTGCTACTTTTGTGTCAGTTCCCAAAGGAATTTTTTTTCTAGATCTAACTTTCTTAAGTGATTTATCATGATTTATTATAATATTATCCACTGTATTTTGCAGTTTATCAGTATACATTAGGTATTTCCTGTATTTAATTTATTGATCATGAAGATGTCCATAAAAGCTCAGATTAACAAATAATTACTACTTATTGGAGGGGAAAAAACTCTGACAAGGAAGTGGCTACAACCAGATGCACCACAACACGAAGACTGGTTAAAAGCAATCTATGAAATTTATGTAATGGAGAAACGGTCCTTTTCATTAAAAGTAAAACAGGATAAATGTATGGAAATGTGGTCAAAATGGACTGTATATATATCACCCTATTGAGGCCAGAATTAAATTAAATGGAAATGATAAGTTATAATTGAAGTGGTTGAATGTACTGGAGCTAAAACATGTATGGATTTTGGAATAATAGAAATAAGGGGAAAATGGGACATCTTTTTGTTCTAAGTTATGTTTAACAATATTCAGTGGTGATTTCTCATAGTCTGCAAGGGAAGCCCGGCTTCCCCTAAAATTACAAAAATTAAATGGTTAAATATGTACGGTTGTGTTGACATTTCATTGACGACAAATGTGTTAGAACACGTTTATCTCAAAGATGAGTTCGTTCAGAATCAGCTTTATCACAAATCAGTAGACTCGATGTTGTTCACTTCTCATACATTCCCGGTGCGCTGTTTTCTCACACGATCTCTGCTCAGTGCATTTGCTCGTAGATGCCGGGCATCTATGGGCTTCAATGGGCTTCAATGGGCTTCAATGGGACTGAGTAGAACAGTTTTTTTTCATTGCCTAAAAACTGGACGGTAATTGGATAAATGCCACGATGTTGTCCCACCCCCGGACGCCGGGTGTCTCTGGGGGTGAAAGGAGCTGTGGGCGGAGCTCGGCCGGGCTGGACGCCAGAATCCCACGTGCTGATTGGAGGATCAATCGAAAGGCTGAATCCCGTTTGATTGACAGCAATTTTCAGATCTACTCCGTCACTGACACAGTTCAGTTTAATACCGTTGCGCATTCTGCTGTGAAATGGAGGGAGAAACCACTACGAAATTACTCGTTCATTTCTTGCACTGTAAATAAAACACAGTCATTGGACTTCCTTGTTTCAATTTAACATAATTTCAGCGTTTTCTTGTTTCAGTTACATAATGTAATCATTTCTTGTTTGAGTTTAATTTCGTTTTGTAGATAGTTAAATCAGTCAAACTGTCAGCTAGGTTGGAGTGAAAGGAGCATCTCTTGTTTAAAAAGGCTGAAGTCTTACACTTACACACAATGGGCCAAGGCAATCTAAGCAGCCTAGCTCTGTCCTCTGTTGAGAGGACACTTGTCCAGTCCCTGGAAAAGACGTCTACTTGGTACGATAAGGTTACTGACCATTTTCTTAAAAAGAAATGGAGGGCCGAATTTATGTTTAAATAACTTGAAAATTTTTTTTTGAAGATGAGCAGCCACCACTGCAAAAAAAAAAAACCAACCAAATAAATAAATAAATAAATAAATAAATATATATATATATATATATATATATATATATATATATATATATATATATATATATATATATATATATATATATAAAGAAAAAAAACAAAAAAGTTACATGTATTGATAGGATTAGTGGATCAACAGGTATTAAACAGTTTAGATCAGTAGATGGTTTTGGTCAGCGATGGATGTTTGGGTCTTTTTAGGGTTAAAATAAAATGAAAAAAAGGATTCCATTCTGAATTTCAGGCATCATAAGTTGCAGCCCTAATTGTGTTCCTCAGTATTAATATCCTCAAACTGGTCATGCATTTCAGAAACACACACTAACAGTATGTGGTCCTTGGCACACACACAATACTCACACAACTAGGGATCCTACAAATCCTTTGTATCCATGGATATTATGCAACTCTCTCATTCTGTGATTCCATTGGACACAGATATAAAGCATGCGCTTAGCAGCCATGTAAAGCACGCCACGTAACTGTACAATGTTTCTGATTTTACACAAGGTTCTCATCTTGTCGCTGAATAAAATCTACCTTGAAATGAACTGTGGGAACCCTGGTGAAAGACCTGCCCTCACCTGAATACACCGACACTTTTATCCACAGATTTCTGGCTTTACTCGTTTAACAAATCTGCTTTTAGCGGACACAGTGTGAAAATAGGTCAAGTCAAGCTAAATATTAAAGAGTGCAATCAAATTTGGCTTCTGAGGTGATTAACTGTGACATTATGTTCAGTGAACTGTGTTCCTCCCTGCATTAGCCCAGATGTAACACCTGGATTCTTGTCCCTGCTATTAAACCTGTTGTGTTGTTTTATTGTTTGGTGTAGGTGTTGCTGACTCAGGCTGCCTCTGAATGTGACTGTTCTGGGCCAGAGCTGTTGCTTTTGCTGGCGTATTGTTGTGCAGTACAAAAATATGTATGGATAATCCTGGCAGCCTGAGTTCAATTTCTGGTCCCTGCAGCCATGCAGCTCTGCTGAGTGGGCCCTTTTTCCTCTTTTCTGCTGCGCTGCAGGTATTCACTGAGGTTGAAACATTGGCCTTAATGTAATTTTAGCTGTTCTTTTTTCCCACATACAATGAGGCTAGATGCATTAAGTAAAAGCCTGGGGATTCAGCTGGCCTTACTTATGTTTGCTATACGTGTATGTGTAAATCTGTATTTTCACATCAACTGCATTTCATTTTGTTTGTCAAGCACATTCAAAACAAACGCATGTACTGAATGGTTAAAAGGTCTCCAGTCACATAAAAGTAAGGGATGTGTAGGGAAATTCACAAATACAACTGCCTCTCCATTTGGTTTAAAGCAGGGGTGTCAAATTCATTTCAGTTCACGGGCCACATTCAGCCAGATTTGATCTGAAGTAGGCCAGACCAGTGAAATAACAACATAATAATATGTAAATAATGTCAACTTCAAACTTTCCTCTATGTTTTAGAATGAAAAAAGTAAAATTACATACAGACTATCCCTTAAAACAATGCAAATAACATAAACAAACTAAAATTTCTTTAGAAAAATAACTGCAATTTTAACAGTCTTATGCTCCAGTTTATAATTTACACATGTGCATTACAACTTACAGATCACAGTGGATCTACAAATACATGAAACATTTACTAACAGATGTTGTTAAAATTGCACTTAAATCTCTTAAGACAGTTCAGGTTGTTCACATTTGTTCCGGTTATTTGTGTTATTTGTGAAATACTAGTTTGTTTTATTGTAAATACAGTAAAATTACATGAAAATTTTTGCATTTACAAAGACAAAATTTTGAGTTGTCATCATTTATAGGTTATTATGATAGTATTTTACTGGTCTGAACCACTTGAAATTCAACTGGTCTGAATGTGGAACCTGAACTAAAATGATTAATATCTTAGTGTAATTTTTGCATTTTACAAATTCATCCCACGGGCCAGACTGGACCCTTTGGTGGGCCAGATTTGGTCCCCAGGCCGCATGTTTTACACTCCTGGTTTAAAGCGTGTATTAGCAGCTTTACCAGGACCAATGTGAAAAATGTGGTTATCTCGTGAGATGCATATCACCAGCCTGTGTCTAGCAGACAGACTCTCTGTTGTACTGATCTGTACTGATTGTGTCTTGCAGAGAGCCAAACAGCCAGACTCATTGCTCAGTTTATTACCTTTCTTGCTCCTTTTACTGGAGGTGTTAGACAGAATTGAGCTACATCTAGCTTTTTTTAAACAAAACAGCCGTAGTATCTGCAACAATGAATCCAGATGGCAGAGTCGCTGACAGAGGTGGAAGAGTAATGTGGGTCTCACATGAATAAAACAGTCTGTATTTTTTTAACTAATCGAATAAAAGAGACCAGCAATGTAGTAGTTCTTTCTTCCAGCAGATTTTATGCAAGGTCATATTTACACATACCTGTGTCCTTGCATGAAGTTTGTATAGAAAATCAGTCTATAGCAGTAGTTTCTACACATTTTCAGCGTGAGAGCCAAGAGAAAAATTGGATGTCTCCTTGGGACCCAAACATTTATGTCATAAGTTGGCATGAATGTACCTTTTTGCTGTCAAAATTCCATCTACTAAAAACCCCCTTTCTGTGACTTTTTCTATTTGTCTAAGTTGTTCCATCTTTTGTATCTGTCTAACCATTTGCATTTTGAAATCTTTTTACTTTTTTTTGTCTTTTACAACATTTTTCTCTTGGGACATCTTATTTGACTTGGCTTTGTTAAGGTCAACATCCATAAACACTTCTTTAGTTTTAATGAATTCACATTTTCCTAATTAAAACCCAACACACACATTGGCAACCTGATAAAAACAGGCTCATGACCCATTTTTGGTCCTGCCCCTATGTTTTTAATTAACCCTGTAACGCCTGGACCATTAAACCATTAACTGAAAATTCCAGTTCTTTGAAACTGGAGCCCTTATTGGTCCTTCTGAACAACCACAAAAAAGTGTTTTTTCAAATATCAGTTTCCATGTATGAGTTTTAATTTTGTATCATATTTGATATATCGGGTCTCAATGCTCAAATATTGTTTTTGAACAAACAAAAAACATAATGTAACACAAACATTTCTAACAAATTGGTAAATCCTTTTCAAAATTAGCAAAGTTCTGCCTCCTTCCTCATTAATGACAATCTTGTAGTTTCACTGGAAAGGCCTCTGGTGAATGAATTCCTTCCCCCGGGTGGATTATCCATATACTGCATGTATCTAATTGTATACATCTGGTTTTTTAAGAAAAAAATATCACACTGATCATGTAGAGGGCTTCAAAACTCATGAATCAAATATGATACGTTTGGCATTATAGGGTTAAAACAATCTCTAAGCTGATGTAGGCAGCCAAGACAGTCAGGGATTCATACACAGGAAATAAAAAGTGATTAGTTTAGGTAAATTTCTTCACGTATGTTGCATATTGCACTTTGAAGGGCCAGTGTGTAATATTAGGGGCATCTAGTGGTGAAAATTGCAAACAACTGAATAAAACACTCACACTCCCCTGTGGTGGCTGAAAAATACACAGAAGATTTCCATTAGAGTTTGAGTTTGTTTTACAGTTGTGGAAAAAATTATTAAACCATCCCTTGTTTTCTTCAATTTCTTGTTCGTTTTAATGCCTGGAACAAACTAAAGGTACATTTGTTTGGACAAATATAATGACAACAACAAAAATAGCTCATAGGAGTTTAATTTCAGAGCTGATATCTAGCCATTTTCCCTGTTTTCTTGATGATAACCAAAATCACTTCAGTTCTTACATCAATAGCTATGGCATTGTACTGACAAAAACAGTGCTTTTAGGCATTTCATGTTTTCTTTTCTGTCTGTCTTAGTCACATGATACACACAGGAGTTAGTACTTGATTGCATAACCATTGTTTTTGATGACTTTTGATGGTCTAATATTTTTTTCCGTGACTGTATCTACTCTGTGCTTTGTGGTTAAGAGGTTATTAACACTGGTCCACGCTCAAAGATGATGGGAATTGACAACATTTAGTGACAAATACTATAAAATGAAAAAAAGAAGAGGAGCTTCTTTGACCCACTTTCTGTGGATGTAAACAATAATTTTCATCTTCCTGACACACATATACACCATTGAAAACGTAATTGTCAATATTATATCTTATACATACCACTTTTACCATCAGCATGCAGTTTGTCACAATCAATGTCATGAATCGACAGGGAAAAAACAGGGAACCTCTTACCTCATGGTTGTGACACTGATGCATCTTCTGTGATGCAAAGCTCTGTTGGCCACAGTTTCTCACTGTACAAAATAACAATAATAAATAATGTTCCCCAGCTGGCTATTTATGTGTCACCCATCACGGTGCAGAGGACAAAGACTGTAATATAGCATATTCTCCCAAGTGTCATGTTTCATCACTGTTGATTGTGGCTAGACGCAGTGGATACCCGTGACCGCAGTCATGACAAATGCAGATCCAAACCTTTCACACTGAGCTGTAGTCACAAAACGTAAAGAAAGATATATTTTGTTGTTGTTGCAGTAGCGCAGGAACAAATAAAACCTTGGCAGACCTTGTGATTTTTTTCAAGATATACTTTCCTCCAATGTACGTGTCACACATTCAGGTTTAACATTTTATTTCATCCTTTTTTTTGTATTTTCTCTCAGAAAAAAAAATCAAATCTGATTTTACAGGCTTGTCCCATTATTGTGGTAAAATCACCATTAACAGTTAATTATTTTTCATTTTCTGCCAATTTCAGTGAATTGTTGCATAGAAAAACTGCCAAGGTGACATCACAAGGCTGCCTTTTGTCCAGCCAGTAGAAAAATACAAAGACTTACTTTTACATATAACAAAAAATCTGTACAAATCTGTAGATGGAACATTTTTCTATGGAAAATTCCCTGTCCTTAAGCAAACGCCCGAACCATTTAGAACTGTTACGCTATTGTAAACCAACGAAATATATATGTGGAAATACTGTAGTAAACTCAGGCCATGGTTCTCGACCGGAAAAAGGTGGTTTGCCCTCTCCGGGTCGGTGGGGAGTCTTTGCCCCAAGTGGAGGAGTTTAAGTATCTCGGGGTCTTGTTCACGAGTGAGGGAAGGATGGAGCGTGAGATTGACAGACGGATTGGTGCAGCGTCTGCAGTGATGCAGTCGCTGTACCGGTCAGTTGTGGTAAAGAAGGAGCTGAGCCGAGAGGCGAAGCTCTCGATTTACCGGTCAATCTACGTTCCTACCCTCACCTATGGTCATGAGCTTTGGGTCATGACCGAAAGGACAAGATCCCGGATACAAGCGGTCGAAATGAGTTTCCTCCGTCGGGTGGCTGGGCGCACCCTTAGGGATAGGGTGAGGAGCTCAGTCACCAGGGAGGAGCTCGGAGTAGAGCTGCTGCTCCTCCGCGTCGAGAGGGGCCAGCTGAGGTGGCTCGGGCATCTGTTTCGAATGCCTCCTGGACGCCTCCCTGGGGAGGTGTTCCGGGCATGTCCCACTGGGAGGAGACCTCGGGGAAGACCCAGGACACGTTGGAGAGACTATGTCTCTCGGCTGGCCTGGGAACGCCTCGGGATCCCCCCGGAAGAGCTGGAGGAGGTGTCTGGGGAGAGGGAAGTCTGGGCATCCCTGCTTAGACTGTTACCCCCGCGACCCGGCCCCAGATAAGCGGAAGAGAATGAATGAATGAATGAATGAATGAATACTGTAGTAAAATACAAGTACCTATTGAAGTTTGTGCTGTGGTATGTGTTGTGTTCAGAGCCAATCGTATGCATTCTGTTAAGTAAATAATATGTAAATCATTTAAAATGTGTGATAAATAATAATTCAAGTTGATTGATTAATTACGCCGACCTTTATTTTGAAATGCCTTTAAGAGTTGCACTATGCATTATGGGTTAGAGATGCATAACAGTGAAGCAGGTGGTTAGAGTCTGTACACGGATGACGCTCCATCTTTTTAACTTCTCCAACACCGTCAAAAGCAATGGCTGCAAGTTTGATTGTTTATTGCTGGAAATAATAATAATAGTCTGTTTAAGAGTCTGTTTAAGCTAAGTTTGTTTGGTAGTTCATTACAGACATTCATAGCGCATTATGTTTGTGCTAATGATGCTAACGATCTATGCTGGTATGTGTGAGTGTCTTCATTAGCAAATCAATAGTTTCACACCTTATGAACGACCTTATTAGCATATTAATGACGCCACATCAAGTCAATTCAATACTTTATTGTCAGTGTATAAAAAAACTACAAGATAGAAATTCAAGCATCTTTCAGGCAGATATAACAAGACAAATACAAAAGCAAAATTAAAGTACAACTCCAAAGTGCAAAAAACTAGCATCAAACACGCAAGTACAGGGTAGGGGGGCAGCTGAAAAAAGTGATGTTTATATTTATGTTCTTACATGTAATGATGTACATGCGTGTCTGTTTGCAAAAACAGGAAAAGAGGCTTTTCTGTCTCTTTGTTTTGTGTAGTTTCACTCATAAGTTTTCACCTGTCACATGAAGTCTGTAGGTTAAGGGGGCAAGGTGCTCCATATCCTGCATCATGAAAATGAGTGTGGTTTTCTGTTTAAGTAAGTTAACATACTGGTTGTATAAAACACATAGTGCAGTATTCATTCATCTTCTGAACCTGCTTTGTCCTCACAAGGGGGTGCTGGAGCCTACCCCAGCTACCTATGGGCAAAGGCAGGGTACACCCTGGATGAGTCACCAGTTCATCGCAGGGCCAACATACAGAGAGCAAATTTTTAGGTTGACCAATTAACGTCTTAATGTCTCTGGAAGGTGGGAGGAAGCTGAAGCATGGAGAGAACCCATGCAAACATGGGGAGAACATGCAAACACCACACAGAAAGGTCCCTGGTTGGAAATGAACCCAGGACTTTCTTGCTTTGAGGTGACAGTGCTATCCACTGCACCACTGTGTCACCCAACAGTGCAATATGTTAACTCTATTTCTATGTTACCTAATGTTGCTGCTGTAGAAGAGCAGAAGAGAGTTATTAAAGAACTCAGGAAGAAGCATAAACATTTTCATGGAAAACTCCTGATGTGCTAGAAATCAGTCTGTATACTGTTATCATGGATGGAGGTAACCGAGACCATCTATAGCATGGGTCATCAACACGGTGCCCGCAGTAACCAGGTCGCCCACAGGGACCACGGGAGTCACCCACAGGCCTGTTCTAAAAATGGAACTAGTCCAGGTGTCTCCAACACGTTGCTCGCGATCTTCCAGTGCTCGCCAAGGGTCAATAATATAATAACACAAAGTTGATTCGCCATTTGGTTAAACAAGTCTAAATTTCCACCCAATCAAAATTACAAGTGTCCTGCCCCCCTCCCGAGATGAAACGGTCAACTAGCTGTCAATCAAACTTCTGCACTGGTTTGCTTTCTGTTATTGGAGAGGGGCGGGGCCCAGGGGGAGCAGGATGAGCCAGATGCCAGGCAGGTAGTGGGTTTAGCCGTGCGACAATGTCAGCAGAGTATAGTCAGGGAGTTATTTTCACAAACAATGAGACACAGACTTCTGTTTGACAAATGTGAAAGACAAATGTGTGTCTGATCTGTAAAAGATGCAACGTGGAGCAGAATTTCACCAAAGTTCACAGCAACTTTTCTGGAGATTTTCTGGTGGGATTCAGCCTCCCAAGAGAGATCGTAAAAGAGCTGAAAAACTAAACCCCTAAAACAACAGTCCATGTTCACTAAACTGACCAAGGCCAGCACTTCAACAGAGGCATCAGTAAAGTGGTTCACATCCTGTACAAGTGCAAACATATGTGCGATATCTGCGCATGCGCTCAGACAGCTGGAGTCGGACCTGAACAGGTGCCTCTGCATTTTACTTTAGTGTGATGACTCGGTAGAAGTGACAGTGGGATGGCGGATTTATGTGCACAAAGTTTTGTTTTAATTGTTATGCTTTCATAGCATATATGAATTTAGAAAAGGTCAAATCCTTCAGAAATACAGCAGCACATGCTGGTGAAGTTTTATTGTGTGAGTGACAACGTTACTTTTCACAATTTCAGAGTATAAAAAATGCACATACGGGTGTGTATTATTTGTTTTTAATAATTCTATAAAATATGCAGGACTGTTCCATTTCATAATTTTGACCTAGTATTATAATATTTGGGAATACAGCATGCACATGCTTGTATTTGTTTTTTTTCTACTTTTGATTTTCTTAATAAAGGAAAAATAATAGTTTCATATTAACACTTTTTAAGTATTGTAAATGTTAAAACAAATAAATATAAATAAATAATAATAAATAAAGAACACAATGTTACAAACGTATTATACAAAATATGCGTATATATGAAAATTAGCTATGTCAATAAACATTGCTAAATTAGAGTAGCCCTTTGGCGACTTCATTATGTAAAAGTAGCTCACAGAAGAGAAAAGGTTGGTGACCCCTGATCTATAGCGTAGAAATGGAGTTAGCTAACATCAACAAGTGAATGGCTCCCACCACAAGACAGACTCTTACACAAACTTAATGTAACCAGATCCAGATTATATGTATTGAACCTACTTGAGTAAATATATTGATGTCCATTTGACCATTTTCTGTGGAACTTATTTGTTCTGCATCTTGCTGCTGTATTATGGAGGATTTAAGGACACCTCTGTATGCTGTGTTATCCACTGAGAGCCTCTGAAGAAGGATAAAGAAAGGGGTGAAATGGAAACTAAGCACATCTATTAGAGAGAAAGAAAGCATGAAAAACAAGACACAGAATCAAGAGAGATCTCCTCTTTTATTCCTGTCTTCTCTCCCCTGTGTTAGAAAACACTTTTCCCACCATTGGAGACATAACAACATGCCGGCTGCACAGCGAGTGCAGGCGCTGAAAAATCAGTTGGGATAGACTCTGTACAACAAGACAGGAAATAGAGGAGTATTTGTGAAGAAGAGCAGTGACAAGCTCAGACTGCTGGGATGAGATGAATCACTTGAAGAAAGTTGCCTCACTCATAATGAAAGTGATCTTTGTGACGAGGGACCTAGGAGAACAGCAGCAAACAGCACAGCAGATGTCAAACAGCTTTTCAGTCACTTTTTCGCGGCCTCAAAACATATGGGTTGCATCCATTAGCGCAACATGTTGTATTCTTTTTAATGCTCAGTTTTTCATGAGTTCTCTTGGCTTTTTGAGAGAAAAAGTGTGTCAAAGTAGTAGATTCCAAATAATCTGGACAGCATCAGACTTTCAGAGTTTGACTTGAGGGTGAGCTGTAGCTACAGTACAACCACAAACCCACACTGTAACTTCCTCTCATGTTAGACTGTGCTTCTGTGTTTAAACTCAAAAGCAGTTGTGGCCGCCGCTTAATTTGCATGTGGTTTCCTGTAGTCGAGGGTTTGGTTACTGCTGGCACACCACAGTGCACCACTCTGCTTCACACTCAGTCTCCGCAGCCCTGTCACTCTTGTTTCCACCAGAACCACTGCTGGAAAACTACAAGAGTCTTTTTGCTCAAGTCTGGAGGTTGTTCTCCTCAGCAGCCTGCTAAGTCAGTCAATGAGCCACCTGTTTGGCATCCTCCAGAGCTCATTTGGAGCTGCACAGCACTCAGCCACCCTGCGGTAATGACAGAACACATTAGTTTTCTGGATCTCCTAGAAAGCATCGTTCAAAATAAAACCAAACATAGAAATCACACGTCTCAAGGGGACTGAGGATGTTTGAGGCCATTAGGAAAGGAGCATTGGTTTGGCAGTACTTGGAAAAACCATGGGATAAAAAGTTTATGTTCTTGCTGCCATTTAGACCAAGACTAGAGTCAACTAGAACATGGTGTAATTTAATATTTGGGAAGTTTGATTTAGACAGCATGTACACAAAGAGACCTTCATCTGGTTGATTGTTACATAATACACCATATTATTACATTTTCATAATTAAAAACAAAGCAACTGCACTGTGTAATAAACTGAAAATCTGAAAACATTTATCGCAAAACATTGGGAAATCACATATGTTCAAGCTGGGTATTTCGAAATGCAGTGAATTATCGTAAAATGTATTTGAGTAGAAATAAAATTGAGTGGGAGGAGTTAAAATGGGAATATATCAAATAACAGCTTCTTGTCTGAGGCTAATAACATTCATTTTGTCGTCTGTTAATGTAATTATACCTTTCTTTTTTCTTTTGTTCAGACAAGGTATAGTTTTTTAGATGTTACCTGCTTGACAGTTTCAAGCAGGTAGCATCTAAAAAAAAACTATACCTTGTTTGAACAAAAGAAAAAAGGAAAATATAACATCTTCTTGTATTACATTAGTTATAAACTGGTACCAGTAAGTGTGGAAGGGACTAAGACTAAATACGACGATAAAGCAGTTTTGTTTTTTTGTTTTTTTTAATTTATCATTTCATGTCATCAAACAGACCAACTCAGGGGTATTATTTTCATGTTTTTTTCTTCTTTATTTTGAATAATTATGTACATATATGATTGTCTTGCAGTGCAGCAGTGTATTTTTACCACAGATAGTGTATCATGATCATTTCATATCATGAGTTACTGTGTGATTCCCACCTCTAATTAAAAAACATAAAATACCAAAGCTAGCATAATTTCTACTGCTGCACCGACAGCTGATGGAATATGTGAGCAGCCAAACTTTAAATATAGCCTGTAACATGCACAACTCTAGACTCTTTGTGACTAAAATATGAAAAAAATATAAATATAGACTTAAAAATGCAGTGTGTATTGAGTGCAAAAGCAGCCTAAGGGTTGATAATCTCACCAAAACTGTTTTCCAAGCCAGAGATACAGCCAAAAGCCTGAATCTCTGGCTCACTGTCGAACATTCCTCTTCTCCTCTCTCTGTGGATCTTGCTGTTTCTGTCTTGCTCTCCATAATGTTATCAGTCACTATCTTTTCACTGACGATTTATCAGCATCCTACAAGCGATGCCAAAGTAGCAGGCTGCTCCATGTGTTGTAAAAACTCTGAGTGTATTGTTGAATGTGTTGGAAGGCAGGAAAAGAAAAAAAAAACAGTCAGCAGTTGCAGGCAGTTAAGAAACTCATTACCTTGCAGCACATTATGTCCAAAGAGTCTCACGATAATAACTTTACCCACACTGCCAGTTTAGCCGGGGTTTACTCTGGCATATGACACCTGTATATGTGTGTGTGTTTGCACATAATCTGTGCAACTGCCTCCCATATCCTCGGCTTAATACTGTCCCCATTCACTGTGCAGCACTGATAGGATAGCTTAGCCTCCAGGAAAGCAAGCCAGAACCGTAGCGCCTGTTTAGTGTGGGTATAAATGATAGCACTTCCATTAAGAGGATGGAATCCACTGCAGAATGGTTTTATTGCACAGCTGGATGGACCTGATTCCTGATACAGCTATACGTTTACTTCCACCTTGTAGGCTGTAATGTATATTATTGTTAAAATAATATTGTTTCCCTCTCTTTCTCCATTTATTCCTGCCCCCCCCCCCCCCCCCCCCCACACACACACACACACACACAACCACACACACACACACACACACACACACACACACACTGTCTTCCCTTATATCATCCGTCCGTAAAGCAACAGTATTGCAGCATCTGCAGTGTGCGCCTTCAACCTGAGTGCCATCACACAGGCCTTCAATGGACCATTCCGGTCCCAGGAGAACCCTCGATCCACCTGGCTTCCGACACCGAACCCCATCCACAATTTTCAGGTGAGTTTATAATCCCAGTAGTAGAACACCCAGTCCAAGTTTTGAAGTAAAAAGGAACCCAAACACATAACAACACCAAAAAATGAAAAGGGGCTGACAGATGAAATTACAGTTGTGTTTTTCAGTATTCAGGCAACAGTAAGGTCTGTGCAATAGTCTCTCACGTCATCAATTGACAGCTCCAGTCCTCTCTGAAGTCTTCAAAATATGCAAATTCAGGCCAAATGAAACAACTATAATGTAGCTTGGTTTAACCCTTTAACTACCCCACTAAGAGGAACCTGATGAGTAACTCAACCATATGGTCAAACAGGCAGTTAAAGGGTTAAGATGTTCTGGTACCGACAAGTTGAACAATGACTAGCCAAGAAGTCCAACAACAACTCACCACTTATGTTCTGATCAGGAAGGCTGTTCCTCCCAGTCATTCTTCTCCAGGTTTCCTAGTCATTGTCAAAATGAACATTGACG
The DNA here is from genome assembly GCF_902148855.1 of Sphaeramia orbicularis. NCBI lineage: Eukaryota > Metazoa > Chordata > Actinopteri > Kurtiformes > Apogonidae > Sphaeramia > Sphaeramia orbicularis. The sequence goes on along the minus strand of NC_043977.1, from coordinate 46,365,591 downwards.
TTTCCCACAGGAACAATGGGGTCTGTGAGTGGGACGACCTTTTGTCTAAGGCTGAACACTGCTGTTAGGCACGTAGGCAAACACAACAATGACAGTTATCTTTTCTGCAGCTCAAAGGCACATCAAAGAGACCCTCACATTTTATCAAACTCAAATGAATTCATTCGTATCTCTTAGCTATTCAACATCGCTAACCCTGGATAACTCTAAACAGGAAGACCATCCCTTATTGAGGAGTTTGGTTTCAAGCTGGTTCCTATTTCTTAAACTCGGCTACCAAGATCCAGTTTCCATTCCCAATGACCACCACACTCACAGTGTCCCTTTCCCTGCCTGTTGCTTGGCCAACTTTGTGCCAGACTCCTATTTTGGACCTTGCGTGTTGAGTCCTCATGACCCCATCCAGCCAGGTTCTGTGGGTAACATAGCTACCAGATGCTCACCTGCGAACTCTACCACTGGGCCTTGCTCCGACAGTAGTTTGCAGTTATTCTGTTACAGGGCTCATTGTAGATGATGTTTATCTGGATCTTCACCACAGGCTTGTTTGCCTTGGGCGAACCTGCCAGGAGCATTTAGCTCCAGACAACATAGCCAGAGGATCAGTCAACCATGCAAACCTTTCTGCCCTTACAACACATGATCCAAAGGGGGCCATCGTGGTTTACAAAATAAGTGCAAAGGATCAATTAAAGCTTCCAGCCCTTGTAGGATTTTTTTGTGACCAGAAGCAAGCACATCCATGCCCTGAGATATCTTGCTTTTTTTTTTTCAATTCCTTTGTAATGCAGGTTTTCTGCAGATGTTTGTACAGTATTTATTTTATAGTTGAAGTGCAGTGTTTAGTTATTACCACAATTCCATTCTTTCATTTCATTGACCTGAATGCCACTTTTTGATATGTTTTAAACATACGTTTATTGAGATTTTTATGTTAGATGTATTATTTTCTATGTCTGCATTTGTTGTGTGTGCGCCACAGGAGGTTTGGTTGTTTTCAATTTGGCAGCTAATGAGCAGGATCAGTAATAATAGATATTAAATAACTGAATCAAGTTTTTGTTTATTGTTCTACTTTCAAAGCCAAGTACAACTCCTAATGGCTCCCGGCCCTACAAAAGAATGAGCTATAAGACCAGCATTTAGCTCTGCACCCCAAAACTTTTCTGACGGATGTCAAGTCATTATTATTATTATTCTGTAATGCTGTGGTAAACTGATGTGTCTTAGACTGTTGTTTTATTGTCCTGAAAACCTGCAGTTACTGAAAATAGAATTATCAATTGAGACCAACTAGTCTGACAGTGTATTGATTACAGTGCCTGAATGTGTGAGGTACTTTTCCTTCAGCTTCTCTGTCCTGTATTGTTTCCCTTCTGCCTTTTCACATCTTCCTGACAGCTCACCCTTGTCTCCTTGTCCTCTTCTCTATGTCTAGTGTGGTACCATAGATGATGAGGGCCCCAATGAGGGTTTGACGGAGCGTAGCCTGCAGGATGCCCAGAGGCTCTACCTGATGAATGACGTGGTCCAGCCGGAGTCTGTTGATCCACTGGTCATGCAGGATGACGTCCGCTTCTCCAACTTGGTTGTGGACATTGTTCAGGGCATGGACACACTCTACCATGTTATGTACATCAGCACTGGTCAGTTGAAAAGGAAATGTGACTCATCTTAAATTAGGCTTGGGCAATATGGAAAAAAATCATATCATGATCATTTTTTTCATATCAGACGATAACGATATGTATCACGATATAAATCAAATCACTATTTTTGTCAAGCTTCAATTTCCCATTACTCATAAGTTAATTGTGGTGACATCAGAAGATTATTTTTGATTTAAATATGACTTATTTTCTGTCAGAGATTGAACATGACAGATGTGCTGAAGAACATTATACAACTGTTTCAGACAAATAAAACAGGTACATATATTTAAAACTAAATTAAAAGTCTGACCAGGAGGCAAAAGCTTTCAAGTTTTAAAAGAGAACACAAACAAAACAGACCATCTTCACCAAACAAAGTCAGGGGTATATATGTGGGGGTGCGTTCCTTAACTGCCAAAACTGGCATAAAACCAAAAGTGAAACTTAAGGAAAGGTGAGTGTTTGCGTTCTTCACATAGGCTACATATGTTCATTCGGTACACCTCTGTATTGTATTGAAGGCCCCAAACTGAAACTGTTTGCACCCTACTTTTCAGTAACCCGGTTGCACGAGTTCCAGGTCACATTTTCTCCTGAGGGAACACTCAGTTTCTACCACTGTAGCCCAAACATTAGCGTGTGTGCTGTGGCTGCTCCTATGCCTGTGCTGTGTGGGTCAACCTAATTTGATGTGGCTCTAGGGTGATTGGGGCGGTGCGGCGCTACTTAATTATGATTGGCTGTTCTTATGTCTGTTTAAACATGGACGAATGAATTGTATTGAAATTGTATCGAGCTTGTCTCATATTTCTGTCAAGGAAAAGTTATTTCGCAATATAAATCGTTATCATTTTATTGCCCAGCCCTACCTTAAATGTATAACCCAAGAACCTGAGCATTGAATCACTTCAGTACTGGTCTTCATGCAGTTTCTCTTGTCTTTCTTATACCGTCAGAGTATGGCACTATTCTGAAAGCACTGGCTACACCCAATAAGAACCTACAGGGATGCTACCTGGAGGAAATGGAGCTCCTCCCTCCTGGAGTGCGAGAACCAATCCTAAGCCTCCAAATTCTACACAGCGACAGGTCGCTCTTTGTTGGACTCAATGACCGAGTCCTAAAGATTCCACTGGAGAGATGTTCCACCTATAAAACTGAAACGTGAGTAAAGCACAAAGTATTAACATTCAGGGGAAATTTGCTCTGACCCAGTATCATCATACACACAGTGAGAAGAGTTTACTGAGTGTACACATTCGTTTTATAAGTAAAGTTAACAATGCAGTTAACAAGTCATAAAGATATAGTAAAGGTTTTAAACATCCAAATGTCTGTCTGGAGGGGTGAACATTTAGACTGAATCAAAGATCACACAAAATTTTCATCTCATGTTGACCCCTGGAGTTCTGTAACTATCGGTGTCATCAGTACTTCAGTGTTAGATCATTATGCCGGGTTTATGACCGTAAAGAATTCAGTTTAAGAACTATTTCACATACATACTGGATTTGATGGTGCGTCCTATGTGAATACCGAACAGTATTGGTTAATGGCAAGCACTTGCTTGCGGCTTTTTGTTGTAACTTTGGGATTCTGTGATTGCTTGTAATTTGAGTATTTTCATGGTGCAGCAGGGATCAACCAAGTACTAAATACACACCAACCCATGCACCACATTCCAACACACTGTGCTGACCAGAGTGCACATAGTCTGACCATTCATCCAACTTTGTGTAGGATTGTGTAGCATTTTTGTAAATGGACCCCATGTATACATGATACTAGTGTAGCTTCTGTCTAAAATGATCACAGTTTTATCACAATTTTCAGAAAACTTGTAAAAGAAAATGCATTTAAATCTGCTATACTTAAACATAAAGTGTATTTTCAGACTTTGTCAGTTGGAGTTAGCATTTCTGACAATAACATACTAGCCTGGCCAGCCATCCCGTTTTCTCTGTGTATTCAATACTGAGCAAATGGTCTGGAGCTGCTCCATGAGCTGTGAATTATGCCCAATCTATTTCATACCGGGCCAATTACAAGTCTTGGGGGCAGGAGTTTCATAATGACTTCTTTTTGTCACGAGTCAAAGTTAGTCCCAAGTCTGCAAATTTCTTTACAACTGTTGTTGGTTGTTTGATTCAAAAATAAGGGTTGAATTACAGATTACACCCTGTCCATCTTTCTCAATAAGGAATCTGTCCGGAATCCAGATATGAAGGCGGGACTAACAGGCACTGTGTAAACCAAACACAGATAAGACGAATGTGATGCTTTTGTCAGAGAAACTTAATAATACAGGGTGTAATTGGTAATTCAATCCTTATTTTTGAATCAAACAACCGAGAACAGTTGTAGGGCGATTTCCGGACTTGAAACTGACTTTGACTCATGACAAAAATAATTTGGTGCGTATGAGACATTGCAAAACACCCGCCCCCAAGACTTGTGATTGGTATAAAATAGATCGGGCATAATTCACAGCAAATGGAGCAGTTGTAGACCGTTTGCTCAGTATTGAATATTTATTTATTTCAGTGCTGGGCAGCGATTAAAATTTTTAATCACAATTAATCACGTGGATTTCTGCGATTAATCATGATTAATCGCATAGTTATATTGGGGGGGTTTGCCGGCATCAACAGCGTGTATTGCCTTTAAGTAATATTTCAGACTGGAAGTACTCCGGTGATGAAAAATAATTCCACATTGCAGTGCATCCAAACAACTTTGGCCTTATCAAGCCCACCATCTGAAGACATTTAAAATGAAAATGTCCTTGTAAAAGACCGGTACTTTTCTCCATGTTTATGTCCCCACCAGTTTATTTCCGGTTGTGAGTGATTGACAGGAGTCTTAAGACCACTAATAAGTACTAATACTAATAAGCCCAATAATATGTGATGTTCAGTTGTTAAAAGCAAGCAAAGGGGCCCTCTAGTGGTCGGAATACATTGCACTAACGTATGTTTTGTAGTTGCGGTGTTCCCATAGCCAGTTCGGACATAAGAAGGAACTAACAGACACATTTCTTTCACTCTGTTTGTTAAGCCTGAAAAACGTTTGCCTATGAGTATTTTATGTTCAGTTGTTGTAAGAATGAATAGTATAAAATATCTCTGATGGGAACCTTTGTTGCTGGATAACAAGACGTTGTAAATCTTACGTTAATCTGTAAATGCTAATCATTAGCGTGTCTATGGATTTTCCCATTCAAGTAATCATCGAGCTAGCGATCTTTTTCCCATTCATTTAAACGTATAATGCCATGTAAATGTACTAAGGCAATGAACAGAACTCAGACATATTTTGTATGTATGTTGCAGTTTTACAGTGAGTCTGAGCTGGAGAGCAGTTTTTCAGTGTCCAACTCTTCTTGGGAAACCTGTTGTCTATCTGCCGAGCTAACTGCTACACACAAGCAGGGGAAGAATAATATGAGTGATAATAAAACGGCATTAACGTGAGATTTTAAAAAATTGTCAGCGTTATTTAATGAATGTGTTAACGCTGTAATAATGTGTTAACTTGCCCAACCCTAATTTATTTATTTTATTTATTTGCACATCATAAACAGCAAGAGGAAAATTTAAAAAACAATTTTCATGCAAGTAACACCATTGTGCAGGAGATGATAGAAGCCAAAAAGTCTTATCTAAATACCTCCCCAGAAATAAACAATACACAGGAAAAAACAAGAATTAAAAAATATGATATAATTGAAATAATAATCTAAAGTAAAAGTAAAGTAAAACAATAGAAATTCAAATCAAGTGATATACAGCCTTACATTTTTTCGTAAATTAAAGTCCTTTTCACTGAGAAAACAGGATGGTTGCTCAGGCTCATAACATACTACCTAAACTGTTGATTGAGAAGCTCCTAGACATGACCTCCACCACACTTTGTCATATATTGTACATAAATAGAATAAACAGAAACAGTTTATCACGTAACACTCTATGACAATCGTCTTGCTCAAACTTAATTGTTTTTTTCGTTAATGTACCTCATTTTTAATGATCTGTCAAACCTTTTGAGGCTGATAAGTTAGATTATTGGATGTTAGAAGAACTCACAGAACTTCAATAGTGCATCTTTGGCTGAGTAACTAAATGGATCATACTGGACTGATGTGAGAAGTGGGTCTTCTAACTGGAAGTAGAAAGTGATGAGGCCTGAGAGGGAAAGCGGTCCTGACTTTATGGAAGCATTCATGCACAGCAGTACTCACTGTGTATGTTTTATTGTTCATTTTATGCCTTTTGGCAGTGGATTCTTTTGAACCTGGTTGGTCTTCCATTGAAGGTAATTATCTGTCCTCAACAAGGATTAATGTCTGGAAGACTTCGCCTATAGTCATTAAAGTCCTTATGGAACCAGACAAATGACTGGGGCGGTATCTACTTGCTGGAGGAAATTAATTTGTTGTGCTGTGTTTTTTCCTATTAATGGAGTTTCCGCATAATACAGAGACAGCATTGTTGTTACCTTTGTTTGTGTCTGAATCAGAGAACAAACAAAAAAACTGCATTGCCAGAGACATTTCTCTAACAGCACATTTGTGTGTGAGGAAGCTACAAAGGCAGAGACAGAGAGGAAGAGAGGGAGGAATACCTTTTTGCTCTGCCATCTCCAGTGTTATTCATGTGAAAATCTGTGTCTGGAGGGTGAGTCAGGGGAGAAGAGCTCACTGGCTGTTTGTCCAACCTTCAGTATCTCATCAGTGCTCTCAATCAGCATCCTTCGCCAGCCACCTCAGTCCTTCAAAGTCATCTTCATTTTAGCATACAAATAGCTTGATGCTTTCCTTTTTATTTTTTCTCTCTCTATGTGTATGTCTGCATGGAGGGCAGTCTACTGGGTTAGATTTATGTGTGGGTTGATGCTTGGAAGAATTCTCATGTGCACCCTGCCTGCCTGCCTGCCTGCCTGCCTGAGTCAGCTTGCTATTTCTACCAAACTTGTAGACACTAGGGAACACACACACACACACACAGCGCATGGAGTTCAGGTAGAGAAACTATTGCTTTTAATAAGACGTGGGTGAGATATGGGAGATGAGAAAGAGACACAAATGGAAGAACAAGATGAGAGAAAAGTCATGAGAAATAAAGATCTGTAGATACAGGGAAAAGCGAGCAGCAGAAGTCCTATTTAACACACTATTGGATGAAATGATAAGAACAATGACCTGCAAGGGCACCAGTCGGGGATGGAGGTGGGGGTGAAGTAGGACAGGCCGCCTTTTAAACCCAGTCTGCAATATTAGGCTGCGATTTAGTCTCCTCTGCTCACTTACTCTTAGGTTCTTGTTAAAAGCAGTACAGCCAAAGGCAAACTGAGCTGCAGAATGTGACAGATGTCAACCTGGCGTCAGTGTGATGCCTGAGCTAATCTGGAGGGACTGAAGTCACCAAAAGAGCAGACACATCATGGTATAGAATCAGAGGATTAAGAGAGAAACTAGGCCAGGCAGTGAAACAATGCAACAGAATAGTCTAATATTGATTCATCTGTCCATATTTTGGTAAACGGTGAGTTTAGTAGAACAGCGGTTAAAAGTAGAACCTGTGGGTCAGGATGGCTGTTATCACTTGCTACAGTAAGTGAAAGTAAAGCTGCCATTGCTGTGTTTATATGGACATTAATATTTGAGTAATAATTGGAATTAAGAATCAACAATCCAGTCAGATGCTTCACGGACAATCAAACTTACTTCTACAATCTGGCGTAAATTCATCTGGTACCCTGTAATTGTGGGTGCATGTGTGTATGCTTGTGTATAATATAGTATAAATGTGCAATGTGTTTTATTTGTATGTTGAATGAGTACACTGGATTGTACTGTTTAATGTGAACTATGCTGTTTTATGTAGGGACTAAAGATGATAAGATAAGATAAGATAAGATAAGATAAGATAAGATAAGATAAGATAAGATAAGATAAGATAAGATAAGATAAGCCTTTATTTGTCCCACAAGGGGAAATTTCAGGTTACAGTAGCAAAGCACACAAGAGCAGAAGAAGATGGAAATTAGCATTGGCTATAATCTTGCGTAATAGCACATAATGTGTTTATTAATATGCAGTGTCCCTTTGAAAAACAGAAAGGAAAAAAAAAAAACTTCAAACAAGTGGTGCCAGGCACAACAAACCCCACCCCTCACACATATTGTAGCTTATTTTGGGCATCGATCCATGTGATGTCATCATGTCTATGTACAGGGGTTGGACAAAATAATGGAAACACCTAACATTGTGGCATCATAGAAGGTGTTTCCATTATTTTGTCCAACCCCTGTATGTGCTGATGTCAGTATATCAATTGCCTCTGTATATGTGCCAAGTTTTAAGTAAATTGAAACAAAATTGATGTTTTTATAAACATTTGAAATTTTGGCCATTATAAGTAAAAGGAAAAAAAAAAGATTTAAAAAATCATAAAAAATGTGAACTTTGACCTACTTTTCCCAAAATGTAATCAGATCTATTCTGGATTACTGGCAACCTATAAACCCAATTTGCTATAAATTCAACCAATAGTATTGCTGCTAAAGTGCTAACAAACAAACAAAGAAACAAATAAACCAAACCAAAAACAATACCCCTTGCCTCCCCTACAGGGGGGCAGGGTAACAAATGTCAAAGTCACCCTTCCCGGACTCGAAAAAAGTGTTTGTTTGAGGTTATCTTCCAATATAGACATATATTTGCTAAGAACTCCTTGGCACTCTTTTTTTTAAACTATTAAAATTTCTGTATTATCACAGCATGGTCATGTGTGACCTGTACAACAATATTTTGATACATTTGAGCACCAAACCTAACCAAGAAAATGGACCAGCAGCCTTTAGTATCTATGAATCTTTTGGACAAGTAGAAACTCAAGTCGAAATAGAAGATTCCAGAAGCATGGACGGAATAAAATTAAATCAAGTTTTTACTGGACACCTCAGAAGATTTACAGACTCTTGAATGCACTGATGGTTGTAGTTACGCAAACATCATTTAGGCCAGAATCCACCAAAGCCCTGACCAAATCAAACACAATGAGAAAAAGATTCCACAGTTTCACTACATAAAGCAGCGGTGGAACATTTTTATAAATACTTCGGAGCATGTACATGCTTAAATCATGTAATCACTTTATTCCAATATTAACAGTAAAAGGGACATAATGTAAGATTTAGGAATGCATATGTGTTTAGATGAAGTTTATATTGAGTCCCTTAAGATGGAAACTCTAACCATGATCGTTTCAATCAGATAGAATAAACATTGTCCATGCAGTGACATCTACTTTAACACATGCATAATTTGTTCCAAGAGCTATTTGTAGCATTGTGCCACTTACCAACTTTATATTATAATGAAAGGAAGTTATGAAATAAACTAAAGAGATTCCTAAAACAATTTCTAATTAATCTACAAGTGTTTAAATAAATATTTGTGAGTGTATATATTCACTTATATATGTTTTCCTATCTGAGCCAATAGTGAGTCGATACCATCTGTGTGGATAGACTTTATCAGCTCTTGGATATCTGAATACTTGCTATTGACACTGTGAAGTGAGTAAATAGTAACATCACTGAGGCCTGTATTCACAGACATCAACACTTAATCGATGTTTGTATTTTACTCTGCCAGTTTTTTTTTTTTTCTCCTTTCTTAAGTGTATTGTTGGCAAGGAGTGCTGGTGTCAAAAAAGAGCTTTGGATTGAACAATTACCTGCCAACCTGACAGGAACATCAGTGCTGCTGTTACTACTGCTCTGCTATTCTAGATTCAGTTCACACTACAGTTTCTGACCGTTGGTAACACATTAACATCCCTCAGATCTGCAGAAGACAAACATCTGTGCTTACCAGTGTTTTAGCAACACAAAGCTGAAATCTAAAGGTGTTGCTATGGGGAAGATAGAACAGGAAGACAAATATGTGGACCTTGTGGGTAATTTTATGTTTATGTTGTTTATGTTTACGCATTTGGCAGACGCCACAGAATTTTGCTCTAAGATGACCAGTGAGACCCCTTTCTTCCCCTTTGGAGATAGCAAGATCCAAATCCTTCTAAATGACCTCATACCAAACACATGCATGTTGAATTGAGAGGCCTGAAAACCTGGAAAATGGAAATGTGTATTATGGCAAAACAAAAAATATTTAATGTATAAGCATTATAAAAAGCATGTGATCAATAGAAAACCCTTTTTTACAACAAAATTTTACAACTGGGGAAAAGCAAGGGCTGAAATTCACCAAACTATTACTAATGCTGCCGTTAACTTGTCTCAGACTTAGGAAATGCCAAGAACTGCCAGCTATTTACTAAATGTTAACAAATATGGTTGTGTTTGGGAACAGTAACGTCCAGTTTTATTTAATTAAACCGTGAACACAATATTTTGAAGACCAGCTGGTAAACTGACTACCAGACAGACAACAAAACCTAATGCTGTACTAAATTAATATTAACAATCGCAAATGAAGCTATTGCTGACAGGCCAGGTGTTCTAATTCAGTAAATGTCATGAAACAAATGTGGAACTGAATGTTTTGGTGTCTTGGTTATGTCATTTGTTGAGCACAGCTAAAGAGTTATGTGGAAAAAAAGTCCAGCACAGCAGGCAGTTCATCTAAGAGTTCAACACATTCAAGGGCCTTCTCCATAAGCTCTGACTTTGTATTAAAGGAGCAATAATTTACAAAATGGCTACCAATAGTACTCCTATTAGTGTCCAATTACAGATGATCAGACCAGAGTGACTCCTGGAAAAAATATACTGACAGAATTTTTAGAGAGAAGTTGAATAAAAGTCAGGTTTTATGGAAGCCAGCACCTGTGGCATTAAACTGTAAAGGGGTCACATTTTGCTAAATCCACTTTTATTAGTCTTTGGTACATTTATTTGTGTATTTGGAACAGTTCAAAAAGTTTGAATTTGAGTTCTCCAGGTGCTATATTCATTTTGTCAAAAATAGAGTGAATTTCTACAACCTGTTTTAATTCCTTCTTGATTTGTTTTATCTATAACTAGTTACACCACGACATTTACACATATAAGGACAAGACTTCCGACAAACATTTCTCCAAGTATGTCATAACTGTCAGCAGCAGTGGTTGTAGTCCATACTGAAATTATGTCCAAACTACGAGTTGATTACCTAAAATGTTCAGTTGTTTGTTGTATTAATGAACATAAGTGGTTGAACGGGACAGAGAAGCCCGGTCAACAACCTGGAGGGGGTGGGGCGTGAAGTGGCCAATTTGCATTTAAAGGGCCAGCACTCAAAATGACTTTTCTGGTGTCATTACTCAGAAATAGGGTTGAAGATGGACCTGTGGAGTTGAATTAATGAAGAATTCAGACCCAAGCCTAGCATTTACAGTTTATGTAGACCACAGGGAAATGTTTTAAAATGCATAATTCCATTTAAAAAAGCAAAATATCACTCCTTTAAGGGCATGTCTGTACTAATGTTTTTATTTTAAACCCGTAACTTAACTAACCTGATTGCATGTTTTTGCTACTCATTCTTCCCTGATTCAACAAACCCAGTTTACATGAACTTTTCTAGAAGACAACATCGCCCCTTGACCACTAGCCATTAATTCAACATGGATATCGACAATTTGTAATAATTCTTATGTCCAAAACATTTGCTTCACTGTTTTCACAGATTTCATAGTAGCTTGATGCCCACATCAGTTGATGGCGCACATACATGTTGACACAGCAGTAATTGTAGGTGGACAAATTTATGATATGTACGATTATACGTCACATTTAGTATTACTTTGGCTCACGTGGAACTTTGTCAAAGGGGGTAGATGAAATGGGATGTCATCCTTTGTGGTACTCTCATGAAGGGGAAAACATTAAAAAAAAAAGGCCCTGAGTCAAGGCCATTCGACTTGATACCGACACAGGAAAAGCATCATGAGGCACTTCTTCATCAGCTTTGATTTCCAACTGTGGTTGTTTCAGCTACGTTACGCCACTGCTTCGCTAACAGTAATATGACTCAGGCCTGTCACATGTTAATCCAGGGTTCCTGCTGGGTCTTAAAAAATTTTGAATTTACAAATCTGCAATTAATATCTTAAAAAACTATTTAAAAGGTATTAATTTTGATATGGTAGATCTTAAGTTATGTTGCCATAAACATGTTTACTGTGTTGTGTTTAAATGTGTCTGTTAAATGTCCAAGCTGCAAAGAAAGTAACATTAGTCTACTCAGTTCCACCTGTTCCAACCCAACAATTTATATTGACATTAGGAACCAATTATCGCTAACTTTGCAGCCTCTGGTGAGAAATGATTACAGAACATTCAGCCCAACACATGTGCAGCTGTAAATCACGCACATGTCACCTGAGAAAGCTGACTTTGGGAGTAATTTTTGAAATGGTTCATTAAATTCTGTTCCAGGTAGTCTTAAAAAGGTCTTAAAAAGTCCTAAATTTAACCTGTAGGAACCCTGTAATGCATAGAGTCACTGGAAACAGTTTCAGCTACCTCTAGCTTTGTTTTTTCAGTCAGGCTAAACATTTTTAGCATCAGCACTGAGTCTACTTCACATTGAGACCCACCTGTTGCTCTTTTTCGTACCTCATATTGTCAGTGTGTCTGAAAGAACGATTCATCTAAATTGTCTTGTGCTATGTTCACTGTACCGTCATTCAACTCACATTGCAGTAACACATCTACTGACAGAGTGATGGCTGCCATTTATACTTGGATGGTTTTATAGTTGACTTTGTCTCCTCAACAGCCACATGTGACACATACACACACAGTGAAGAATAGAGGTATTTGCAGTACTGTGGTGGGCGTCATACTTCCAGAGAGAAGTTGAGGTACAATTTATGGACAAGTCATATTTCATCATATTGGTTGTAAGATATCCATTTGTTTGTAATGCAAATATGCATAAACAGTGGTTGTGTAGGGAAGCTTCACATCAATAAACCTGTTTGTAATACTTTCAACGTGCAGTTGAAAAAACGCTGATTCTCCCTGTTTAGCTCAGAGTAGCACAAACATATGTCGGTTTGAATCGCGCTGTTGCAGCCTGAAAACCCAATTAAGTTGAGGGGCTTTTAATGCTCCGTTTCCTTTGTTATTGATCCGTATGGGCTTGCCTCAAAACTCTGCAAGTGCAATAACATTTACATCATCATCTTTAGCCGAAGTGCTTTCTTCTGTTTTTTTTTTTGTTTTTTTTGTCCTCTGAATCTTTTCAGCACCCAGTGATTTGCAGCCTTTTAGTGACGAATGCTGCAGTTTACGTACCAGTCTGTGTGTGTGTGGACATGCCTCTGTGTATTTGTCCTCTATTGGTGGTAATTATATTTGACCTGGGCAATTGGTACCTCTGGCTAACAGCACCACTCTGTCCTCCACCCAGCCTTTCTATCTCTCTATCTCACTCTGTTAGTGGAGTGATTTATTTTGGCCGCGGCATCGTGCTAGCTCAGCTGCGATGTTGCATCCATCAGGTTTTTTTTTTTTTTTCTAAAAACCCCTTTCACTAGGGAAGTAAGGTAGTGTGCGCTGCCAAATAAGAGAGTGAAACTACTTGCCTCACTCAGAACAGTAGCCCAGAGCTCACCACCCTGTACAGAAAGCCAACTTTTAAAGTAAGTGCACTGCTGTCTGGACACGTTTGTTCATTTGTCAAAAGTAGATTTCATCAAAGATTTAAACAGAGGAGGGGGGTAACAAAGTCAACTTTCAACTTGTACTTGTTATTTTGTAACCCAAATATCTGTACTTTCTACTCTCCTTACACTTTCATAGGTTAAAGGTGGGGTAGGAGATCCTGGAAAAATGGTTCGAGCAAGCTGCATTTTGAAAATACACAATTCAAAAGTCCAAACCCCTTTTCTTCAGACTTACCCCCAAAGCGATGCCTCCAGAGTACCAGAGCACACAATGCTTCTTCCCAAGGGTTAAATTGCCCTCCCCCACGCCCCGTCCGTAGATCCATGCGTACCCCTCATTCATTCTCCTCCAACACCCCGTTCTCTTACGATTCACCCCCCCTTCCGCAAATTCCTGCGTACCTCTGAATTCAGTTCTGTTTTTCAGTATATTAGATTAGAAGTTAGACTTTTCACTTGTTGTTTTGATATGTGTTCTAAGTCATGTCGGGCTAGTAAGAAAAGTTGAGAGCCTTTGAGAACACGCAATTCATGCACAAAAAGGGTTTTGCGCAGGGTGGGGGGGTGGGTTGGGGTGGGTTGGGGGTGCAAATGGCAGTTGAGATTGATAGACATATCATCATCCAATCATTTCGATGGGCCGCTTAAAATGATTGGATGGTGTTTTTTCAGTCCTGTCCATGCCACGGGTGACTACATTTTTTTTTATTTTTGTGTTAGAGCAGTTAATTATTTGGTTGCAATCAGGGTGTGAAGGGATTTTAAGCAATGTATTAAAAAATGCTCCAGGAAAACATCTCCTGCCCCACCTTTAAGTTAATTCATGTTATTATCCCTGTAAGGAAATTCAGTCTCTGCATTTTACCAATTCTAATACACACAGATACTATACATACATACTGTCACATACTGTTAATACTGTGAATATTGTGTCTATTTATATTTTATGTCTATTTTTTTGTCCTGCTTAGCTCTATTCTTATCTTACTTTTGTAAAATTTTCTTATCTTATTTCTAGTTGTTGTAATTTTATATTATCTCTATTTTTGTTTGAACTATTGGTGTTTTATTAATATTGGAGCACTTACTAGAGTAGCACTCCTAATTTCATTGTACACACAATGACAATAAATTCTATTCTATTCTATTCTATTCTCATAAAGGCCCAGATCTGACAGAACCTTCTAGCGTTGAGGCAGAAGGTCTAAAAAATGGATTTCTATCTGATAGGTTTTGTTTTTGTTTGGTTTTTAGTTTGCATCACTGCCTGCATTTCCAACGCCAATACTGACTTCATCCTTAACAGATTTGGCAATAACATATGAAAAAGACAATTCCTCAGTGAATCCGTTGGTAAAATGAGGGCGAATATGATAAAAAGTGATGATTAAAACTAAGATTTAAGACAAGACCCTGAAGACATAACAAGATGGAACAAAATATAACCAGACAAAAATAACAAAAATTGCTAAAAAGGTGCTACAAGGAGACTGCAGAGTAGAGAAAAGTCATAATTTTAGCTCTGTTGCTAACATTGAGAACTGATTTTCACATTATATTGCAGCCATGTATGTTATTTTAGTGTTTTTTTTTTTTTTAATTTCATTTCAAGACAGAGTTGTTTAATAGTCTTCAGTATGACATGAGATTCAGTTCAGCTGGAACAAATTTTTACATTTCTGTGTCAAGTCTGTACCTTTTTTTACTTTTACTGCAGTACAGTATTTGCATCAGTTCTTCAACTTTGACCACAGTCTTTTTGACATAAGCTCCTATTGTGCTTATACTGTGACAGATTCCTGGCTCATTTTACTTTGGGAGAAGGACAGCACAGCTTCAAAAAATGCAGGAGAAATACAGAAGCGAAATAACCACAGGAAGGAGGCATAGGAGGAAATAAATCTGAATAAATGAGGATGAAAAGAGGACAAATCATGTTTTCCGTAGCATCTCTATTTCTGCAGCCAAGCCTCCGCTGCATCTTACATAAACATTATCACAAGAGGTACGATTGTCTAGCGGGCGATAGTCAGCCTGAGGGGCTTTGGGTCAATTTGCTGAGCATATGTGTGAGTGTGTGGCTGTTGTGTGTGATTAACAGTGACCTGGCAGCAGTGACGAGGCGGGGGCAGCTCGGTCTGGAGTTTAAAACAACATCAGGAGTCTGCTAAGTGGCCATGGAGGAAAACAGTCGACCATTAGCAGTCACGCTACTGTCTATCTGTGCAGCTTGTTTAAAAAGCATAGTGCAGCTTTCGTTGTAGCATCGGTCCCTGTAGGAGCCTTTTACTGTGGTGTGGACATCCTGTCTGTCTCCATGTGAGGGTATATAGCGGGTCCGTCCCACAGCAAAAAAACACCAATTTACTACCGGTGGCGGCTGACAGGCTGTCAGCGGGCCTCTAGAGCACCCAGGCCTGTAAGACCGAGCAGATGAAGCAAAGCCAAAGAGCAGCAGAGGAAGAGAGATGGTGCTCACGCAGCAGACATATTTATTACCACTCCATGCTTTATATTACAGGCTTTGTTCTGGCTGCAGCTCAGTGTAATCATTTTGCTCTTTGCCTCTTGGTCTCTCTCTGTCTCTTTGTCTATATTGCTTTCAATCTTTCAGCTGTATTTGTGCTATGATTCGGGACGCCGCTATGTTTTAACATCAGTCTCACAACCTTTCCCTGATCCCCTAATACTCCTGTTGTGGACGATAGATTATAAGATGAAAAGAAATACAAGAACCGAGTGACTACAGTGTGTCCATTGTCGGTCAGTCCCGTCGCCAGACTAAAATGCTGCTATTGTGTGAGTGTCTGCAAACCACAGATACACAGTCTCAGTGTAATTTGTCATTGAAGCTACTTTTTCTGCCAATTTTTGGAACTCTGCCATCCAGGTTCAAGCAATATCGCCTTGCATAATGTCTGTAGAGCAGTGGTTCCCAACCTTTTTTGGCTCATGGCCCCATTTTATCATCACAAATTTCTGGCGACCTCCAGCATTCAAAACAGAGACTTTTTTTTTTTTTTTTTTTGCTAAAATTAATTTGTTTTTGATCATGTAATAGTTTGCTATACTATATTGCAGATAAATGTTAATTTTAGATGACATTTAGTCTTTATAATGTACACTATTATGGACGGAGGCAGAAAAGCCAGGTTGAGATTACTGCACAAAGTGAGATTTTTATTTTCCTTGGTCAGGATATGTACAGTCAGTCCAGCTGGTATTTACAAGGCTGGCAATTAATACTGAACAAACAGTAACTCAAACTATGAATAATGAAAGAGCTGCAGCATCTTAAACTGACCACAATGAACATTTGAAAGATAAACAGTACCACAGTGCTTCAATTTCAGCTTCAGAGTTTGTCATGTCTTTTATGCATTGGGATTGTCTCTGTCAACTCACCATATATTTTTTATTAGTAAGTTTTTATTTTTATTAATTACTAGAAATTTCAGGCAACCCCATTTGAATTCCAGGGGACCCCGTGTGGGGTCCCGACCTCAAGGTTCAAAAACACTGTTGTAAAGGGTTGTGAGTTAAGCTTATAGCTGCTATTTTACCTATTTGGGTGCTTCTATGAAACTGGTCCCTAAAAACAGGACATGGGGGCTAAAAATTCAAACCAGATCTAGACTAATGTTATGAAGCAAGTTTGGAAGTACTTTGGGTCTATTTAAAAAAATAAATAAATACTGAGATAAAAGAGACACTATTTTTCAGATAAAACACATTTTTATATTATTTTACATTATATTTAATACAAAAATCTGTATGTAACAAGGCCAAAATGACACGAAAATTACACACTACTATTTTTTTAATATCTCTTTATTCTCTCACAGGTACATTTTGGGGATTGAACAAATTATGTAAGGCAGAGTGTTTTACAAAAATGACCACTGTTGCAAAATCTTTCGCCATTTATATGTGTTTAAATGGGCAGTTTCTGCATGTAACGCAAGTGGATACGATGTTGATGTTGAAAAACAGAAGAGAGGCATCAACTTAAGACACAACACGGCAAAACCTATGCAACTGTATAAAGGAGCTAAAAAGACAAGAACAACATGAAAGACGCAACAAAATAAGAACAACTTAAAAGATGTAAAAAAAAAAAAAAAAAAAAAAAAGATTAGAATTATCTAAAAGATGCAACAAAAAAATTAACAAGATGAAAATGATCATAAGCTTATCTCATGACACTTTATATTTAGAGCTGGTCAAGACCAGGCTCTGAAGATGTGAATACTATTGGTTTGATCAGGGGTGTAGCATTGCGTAGGGATGCTAGGGACATGTCCCTACCAATATCCAGCCACTACTGTGTTGTCCCTACCAATACAACTGCGGTCCGTAGCGTTCAGTCAATGATTATGGCACACAAAGCGTTAATAGTTGGTCTCTGCTAGAAGCCCCACCTCTAACCTTATTGTCACTCTCTGATTGGCTCTGCGGTTTTGGTATTGTACATGTGATTGGCTGTCCCCACTGTTACTCCATCTATTTGTAAAAGCTACAGTTACCCGCTAGTTGGACAAGACAGGAAAAAAAAAAAAAAAGTTGGACAGGACAGGGGGCAGTTCATATTTCCAACCGCTTAGCGTAAGTTTTTAACATTTATGCATTTGTTCTGCTTGGGTCACGTCAGCTAGACGGATTTGAATATCAGAGGTGTCATTTACATTTACATTTGTACATGTGTCTGTTTACCTGCATGTGTGTGCGTATGCATGTCCGTGCGTGCAGAGCCGGTTCGTGGCATAGGCTGATAACTGATAACATGATAATTTATCATTAATTGTCTTAAAAATAAAGAAATGAGAGGAAAAAAACCCAAAAAACAACAACCCCCCCTGTAATTTCTCAGGTGAGCTCTCCCAGACCCAGTTATGTTTGTGTGCATGTGTGTTTTTTAAGGGGGGGGGGGGGGGGGGGGGGCACCAAATTCATATCTCGTCTAGGGTGCCAAAATGGCTTGAACCAACTGACTATGATTGTTTGCTTGTTTGATCAGCTCTACA
The DNA here is from genome assembly GCF_902148855.1 of Sphaeramia orbicularis. NCBI lineage: Eukaryota > Metazoa > Chordata > Actinopteri > Kurtiformes > Apogonidae > Sphaeramia > Sphaeramia orbicularis. The sequence continues at coordinate 46,347,234 of NC_043977.1, read as the reverse complement.
TGACATGAAATTATGATCGCAAATGCAAAAAAACATCAACTCTCAGGAGTGCTGCCTTGGAGTACTTTTGTGTCCCCACCAATGTCAGAATCAAACCTACTCCCTTGGGTTTGATAGTCAAAAAAATGTAAATCCAGGGCGATGCATGATGTATTTTTGTATGTACCAGACATCAAATCTCTCTTTTGGATCTTGGACCTAAAAAATGGAAACCACTGATAAAAGGTAAAAATAGGACCAATGGCCCTGTAGCTTACCGGCCAAATTAAAAGCTTTGGGAAATGTATCCAGATGCCATTTATTATCACCCAGTTATGTGTATTTATTACATTACAGAAATAGCCCATGTTTTGGTCATATTCCAATCAGATCTGTAAAAAATTCAAATTCCAACTTGATATCATTGATACTTACGGATTTATTGTATCAATCCACTTCCTATCTGTTATAATGGGGACATTTTTCAAAGTCGCACCAAATCCAGAATCAGATCCGGATCAAAATAATTTCAATACCTTGTGTTGACATCATCATAAAGAAGCTGTATACCAAGTTTGAAGTCAATCAGAACTGTAGTTTGGGAGAAAAAGACGTTTGAAATTTTTTTCCCCATAAGAGCCCATGTAAAATTTTCCGTCAGTTCCCGGATCCAGATGAAGATCCTGATCCTGATCAGCATGAGGCCATTATGTTTTGATCATCTCCCTATCAGGGCTTGACTGTAGAAATTTCAACATGATATCATTTATATTTACTGAGTTATCCAAATAATTTCACTAACTTTTGTTGACATCATCATAAAGAAGCTGTATACCAAGTTTGATGTCAATCGGAATTTTAGTTTTGGAGAAGAAGATTGAAATTTTTGTAACGGACGACAGATGACGACAGATGACGACAGACGACGACGGATGCCGAATGACGACAATAGTTTACGGCCTGTTGGCTGGTAAACTAAAAACTAAATCCAGAGATAATCTGCCTTCCCTTGCAGATTGTAACCAAACTGATTCAAGACCTTCAGTATTTTGTTGCAAATAGCTTGGACATGATTTAACAGGCACTCCACCATTTTTGCAGTTTAATCCTCTCAAGTTCAGCTCCCTGTGATGAGCACTACTCAGCCTGTGAAAACAGTTGTATAATCATAACCTTCTGCGGCTCTGGAGGGAGGTCTCAGAGTAAAAAAGGATTTTGGAAACTGGAAATTCATAACTCAAAGCCTCTTCAACAAAACGGGATATCAGCATGAATCTAACAGATGCTATGAAGCTGCATTCTGGGACATTTTTTGGTCTATTTAAACTGTGTTTTTAGCTTACCGGCCAACAGGCCATAAGCTATTGTCGTCATGCAGCGTCCGTCGGCGTCGTCTGTCGTCGTCTGTCGTCGTCTGTCGTCGTCTGTTGTCATCTGTCATCATCTGTCATCTGTTACAAAAATTTCAGTCGTCTTCTTCTCCGAAACTACAATTCCGATTGACTTCAAACTTGGTATACAGCTTCTGTATGATGATGTCAACAAAAGTTAGTGAAATTATTTGGATCCGGATCCGATTCTGGATTTGGTGCGACTTTGAAAAATGTCCCCATTATAAGCGATAGGAAGTGGATCTATGGAATAACTTAGTAAATATAAATGATATCAAGTGTAAATTTCTACAGTCCAGCCCTGATGGTGAGATGACCAAAACATAATGTCCACATGCTTGATCAGGATCTTCTTCTGGATCTGGAACTGACACAAAATTTAACATGGGCTCTTTTGGGGAAAAAATTTCTATTGTCTTTATCTCCCAAACTACATTTCTGATTGACTTCAAACTTGGTATACAGCTTCTGTATGATGATGTCAACACAAGGTATTGAAATTTTTTCCATCTGGATCTGATTCTGGATTTGGTGCCACTTTGAAAATTTTCCCATTATAAGAAATAGGAACTGGATTAATACAATAAATCAGTATAAATGATATCAAGTTGGAATTTGAATTTTTTACTGACCTGATTGGAATGTGACCAAAACATGGGCTATTTCTGTAATATAATAAATACACATAACTGGGTGAGAATAAATGGCATCTGGATACATTTCCCAAAGCTTTTAATTTGGCCGGTAAGCTACAGGGCCATTGGTCCTATTTTTTAACTTCTTCATGAGGGTGCACCAAATAGTGTTATTTATTCACACTTAATAATCAGAGCACTCAAAGGTTGACTTTTCAACAGTTAGATGAACGATTGTCTCAAAATGAATGTTTTAATGCCACTTTTGTTATTTTGTCATGACAAAAAAAAATATTTTGTATTATATTTTAGTGTACTAAAGAATGGTTTCATGTTTGAATTTTTTTTTTTTTTTTCATTTTTTATCACTTTAAATGATTAAAATCTTTTTTTAAATATTTTGAATTTTTTAAAAGCAAAGTATATATAGTATATAATATATAGTATATAACAGCAAAAGAACAATATCAACATCCATTTTGTGAGTGAGTGAATCAGTGTCAGAATGTGGGTCATTTTTGACCCACTTATGGAAGTTTGGGGTAGTAATACAAAAATTACAATTTTATAAAATCTTTAAAAGGTAAGTTAAAAATTTTAATGGCATAAAGTCAGTGTTGCAAAATATTTTTTTAGGAATACCTAGAATATGAAATAATAACTTTTTACTACAAAAATATTGCAAGAAAACAATCTCACCCCAGTTATGTATCTAAGGGTTAATAAAGTAAATCTGGCTGTCGTTTTGCTGTTTTATGATTCCCTTCTCTGTTGCTACTTTGTACATCGCAATAACTTTAGCTCATGTGACATTCACAAAACTCACATGGTTTAATTCATTCTGCATTAGTCTGTCAGTCATTTATGAGTAACTTCACAAGGGAATAAAAGAATGACAGAACTGTAACATGTGTTACTGTTGCAGATTCTAATAGTGCTGCTCCTAATATGGGAGCTCCCACATCCTTTTACTCCCTGGATGCAATGTGTTAAAGTTTTTGCCTTGTCCACAGTATTGATTTCTCTAAGTTTGGGCCTCTTGTCCAGGCAGACATTGTGGAGTAAAGTTTTCAGTTACAGAAACAAATTTTAAAAACACTTTCAAAAGTGTAGAATCTGTGTGGACAGGGAAAATAGAGTAATTGGAAAACAACAGTATCACACTCTGTTTTGCGAATTTGTATTATTGCTTTGTGTTATGAAGATGTCCCTGAAACTTCAAATCCAGGTGTATAATTCAGTGCATGACCTGCAGTAGATCAAGGTCAGTTCAGATACCTTTGAACAGACCAGACCAGCCTTATGGACAAATTCATGTCATGTAAAGAATACACTTCCACGACCCCAACCAACATTTAAAGGGTGCCTGTAGTGAATTTTCATTGGATCAAGTATAATACTAGTGATTCCATCAGGTAACTTATGCTATAGCCTGTTGTCAAGTGCATGTGAGCACTAAGTCGCTGCTCCGTCAGTCAGTCATGGTCAGAGACATAGTTCCTCCTTCACGGGCTGTTCCAGCACCAATAGTGACGAAGTAACATTGGTTTGTTTGATTACCTGGGCTGGACTGATGGACTGGTCACCTACTCCATGCAGCAGATGCCAGTCTAAGATGACACAGTGACCCAGTGCTGGGTCACGTCTCTAGGACAGTGGCGGAGTGCAAAGTTTACGGCTGTACAAACAAGTGCGAACATGTGCTTTCCACTTAATCTGGCTCACTGATTGCTGCCTGTATACTCACACTCAATCACCTGGAAACAATGATGATATGTCCCTTACGGCCGGCATTGGCTGCTCCCCATAAGTTCTGCCCGTGCCCCTAAATTCACGTAATTAAAGGTCCAGTGTGGTGCATTTATAGCAATTTTTTTTATTGAATTTGTGCCTGTCTTGCTTATAAAGTAATACGCAAAGCCGAATTAATGTTGTAAACATGACCAGTACAGGGACACTTTAAGGAAACTAACGTTTTAACTGAAGTTGTTACTGCTTCACCTTTTTGACAGATTAACCCTGTAAAGCCTTAACCATTAAATCATCGACAGAAAATTCCAGTTCTTTGAAACTGGAGCCTTTATTGGTCCTTCTGAACAACCAAAAAAAAATGTTTTATGCATTGTTTTGTGGAAAGAGATATTTTGTAAAACAAAGGTCATGTGGACAGAATTTCTTCAAAAAAAAAACAAAAAACAAAAAAAAAAAACAATAGGGGAAGAAAATATCAGTTAAGAAAAATATGTGTAAGTCAGAGGAGGGTGTTAGTGTAGGATAACCCAAAATGGCTGACAGATTTTCATGTCAGTCAATGAGGGAACACAGATTTTTAACTTCAACTTCACAAATCTGATCATTTTTACTTCCTGTACAAAGGTCTACGTGTATTTCTGACTGTTTTTTAATAATATACACTGACCTTGGAGTTTTGAGAATCTTCTAAGAGGTGCTGTTAGTTGATAAACATGGCTGACTGGTGTTATGTTTATACATGTGATTGTCATTTTGACATTCTCCACATGGATTAGATGACAAAGTACTTTTATCTATCATTGCTTTGATGGTGAACAGCATCTTGGTGAGTAGCATCTTAACTGTTGTTTTAAACACTGCAGCACTTTAGGTTTCTCAGCAAAAAAAAGCAAATTTCATATCTTATTCTTTGGGTGTTAGAGAAGTTATTTTTAGCATCAGGTACTTGGATCTATTTAAGTCAAGTCTAGTCTATGTCAATTTTCCAAACGTATTCAAGAGGATTCAGTTTCAAAAAGATTTCAAACTAAATTCAATAAAATGAGTGACGACAACAGTTCAAGGCTGCTTCCAACTTTTTTTTTAGGTTATCTCTGTCTGCACTCGTATCCTCCACTTCTATTTCCTGTCTCTGTGTTTTCATTTTCGTACCCCTTTCCCTTTTAACATATTCATACTTTCTGTCTTTCCGTCACTCTTCTTGCCTGTCTCTTCCTCCCATTCATTTCTCTGTGATTCCCCCATCTCCCTTTTGTTCACCAGGGACTAAAATTCTACATCGAGGACAGCAGGTGCTTTCTGGCAGACAGCCACTTCCCTTTTGTTTTTCAGATTTTTTTTTGGTTTTTTGTTTTTTTCGTTTTTGATCGGGAACCATCGCTCTTCAGCCTGGCTCCGACTGGGCCTAATTGGATGTATTAGCACTGAGAGCTAGCGGGAGATCTCTGTGTTTCCGATTCATCACGAGTAGCCTTCCTAAATGGCCGGCTCAGCCTAGCGCAGTGGGACAAAAAGCCCCAGGGACGGACTCTCTCCCATGGAGAGACGATGAGGGGTTGAGAGCCTGTCAGCAGTGCTCTCCTGAGGCTGGCTTCAGAAAGTGACAGAACTTGTGCAGAGTATATGACGACATATGTTTAACTGAGTCGTACCCTCCAAACACCCTCAGCTAATGCAGTGGCTCTCAACTGGTCTGGCTTCAGGACCCACTATCACCCCTCATTGACAAGCCACGACCCAAACTGATAAAAGTTAAACTTCTCAACTGCATTTAATGAAAACATGGTGTGTTTTGAACCTGATATAATACGGAATATCACACTAAGTTTAATGATAAACCAAACTGACTAGCAGGTGGTGATGATAAATATGGAAATATTCCCTTTAACACTAAATTGGGTGCATTTTTACCAAAACCAAAAATCAGAAGTGTATTCAGTCATTTATTCAAGAATTAAACACACTGAGGTTTTTGTCCTCAATGTAGGTAAAACCGTATCTGATGTAGTTGTCACAGTGCAATTTGCTGGGGGGGGGGGGCTGATCAACCTCCTCTCTGCCCTCTGGTTTTTACATCCCTACTTCTGCTCAATGAATTTCATCCCGGGGGGGGGGGGGGGGGGGGGGGGGCAACCAACCAATTGAAATAACAGGCAGGTTGTGACAGTTTTCTTACACCTATATCCTACATATTACTGGTACTAACGTTCACCTGAACCACACTGTCACCAGTGTCAGAATTTGCGAACGTCCCCATGCACTGGGGTGCTGTTGGGGGGGGGGGGGGGGTTCACGCCAGTGTTAGTGACATTAGTTATGGACCGCACCCCCACATATAACTGCCTCCCCCCACACCGTTTTTTTGACAAATTGCGCACGGTGGTCATTGTCATACCTGAGTTTCGCCATGATTTGAATAGAAATTTTTGGGTCTTTTTTATGCTGTGAAATATCTGGTGTTTATTAGCATTACAGCACATTACCGCAACCTACTGTTGGGAAGAGTGAATAGACGGCACTCAGCTCCATAAAAAAATAAAGCACAGGATTGGTTTCTTAACATTATTTTTTGCCCAGACAATGGAAACGGGTTTGTGACCCACGTTTGGGTCATGACCCACCAGCTGAGAATCACTGCACTAATGTATTCCCAGAGTGTCACCACTGTAGCTAATAATGACTGATTCCAGTCCATAATTTATCAATTCTAGTGATCATATTTGCTATTACACACTGACAGTGTGTCATTAAAGGCGAGGTGAACTATTGTTTTTATGTCTAGTTGTTAAAGGCCCTGTAATAAAAGGAGACACTGGTTTTTACAGCGTCCACAAACTATTTAAAATGCCAATTACACCCCCACAGAGACAATCCGGCAGATTTATCTTCCGATGCCAGTCGTCCAGATGTATTGTTTTATGGGCCGGTGGGTTTTGCCGCTCAGTGTGTTTAAAATTTAACAGGTCATGTTTCGTGGTTCTTCTGTTTTGATATAGTGTGCCACCGGGCACACACAAGCTGCTGAATTAAATATCAGTCAGTAGCCTGCAGACTTGTCAAAGTGATGCTGAAACATAGTGGCACACCCAGAGCAAAGATGCAGCCTTACAGTGCACCAACACCGAAGGGTATGAAGAAATCACACTTAATTATCTTAACATACACAAACAGTTATGTATCTGCAAAGTCAGCGTCCTGTCCCTGCTGACGTCCCTCTACACTGACTGGTACAGAAATTAGGTTTTCTATTCCCATCTCTCCTCCATACGGCCTCTAATTGACTTTTACACCAGAGCTGGTTTTAAAAACACAAGCCCTCTGTGGCATCCAGACCGGGAAGGTATAGAGAGCTTTTGGGTAGTGTTTTATATAGCTGCAGAAAGGTCAGTCTGAGAGCTAAACACCTCAGCACACCCACTTTATCCTATCCGCCAGTAAATCCTACTTTATTAAAAGGCCTCTGGTGAGGAAATGATTGGAGGAAAAACTGCAGCCACAAACCTGAGCTATGTCCCAATTCCATATCATACTGATGAAAGACAATATATGAGCCCCTCAGTAATGATGTTTTTTTCTTTGTATACCTGATGCATTTTAAATAAGACATACTATGTTTCACATTTATGTACAGTACATACTACAAATATGGTCATGATTAATGGAAATACAAAATAATAGTGTAGTGTGAGACTAGTGCATCAGAAGACAGATGTCAGGCTATTATCATGTGTTGTGTTTGTGTTTGTGTTTCATGTGTTGGATTGGAGTCAGGCTCCAACATGTACAGATGGTTTGTGAAGTTTCCATCTTGAGAAAAAAGAAAAATAAGCAAAACTCTTCTACTGTTTGTCTCTGAATGTAACCCTCATTGGACTGGCTGCTTTTCCCTACTTTCGCACAGAGTCATGGAGAAGTTATAGATGTCCATAAACTGATCAGGTGTTGAAACAAACCACCCAAAAGTTATCGACTTCAGAAGTCATACATACAAGCCTAGTTTTACAGTTTATGATTAAATGGGCTGTGATTGTGCATATTATAGCGTGATATTATAATGTTATAGCATAATAAGGTACTTATTATTATTATTATTATTATTATTATTATTATTATTGACCAGAGGGTCTCCCCAAAGGATCAATAAAGGTCTATCTAATCTAATCTGAGCAAATGTAATCTAATGCAATCTAATGTAATGTAATCTAGTGTAATCTAATCTAATCTAATCTCAATAACCAAAATCAGTAAACAGTAACATATTTACTGTCCTGCTGTTATCTTTTTATTTTAATCAGTTCTTGTCATTTTTTCCTTCAGTGATCGTGTTTGTTTTCTCTGCTTTTATATGTTGACTTGGATGAAGGCGCCAACATGTACGGCATTTGTAAAGTTTCAATCTTGACGAGAAGAAAAAGTGAAATGTTTCTACTGCTATTTGTGCCCCGAGCAGGAAGGACAGCGGTCTGATGTTCTCCTGTGTTGTACTGTGTCACAGGGCAGGCCGAGCAGCATGTTTCTCGTGGGCTTTTGGGGACAAGTTCAAGAGTTCAGTTTATTTTGGACAGAGTCTAGGCTGAGGAGCTGCATAGCAAACAGGGGTGAAGAATAATGAGCTTTCTGAACTGTAATTCATGCACAACAGGGAGTAAAATTAGGACTGTCAATGTAGATAATAAGTCCTCATGGTGAAGTATGTAGATTTTAGGGTCCACATATTGTTGTCTACAGTGGGCATTAGATAATATTGTCCTGATTTGCAGCTCAGTGCTAAAACACAAGCTCTTCATTTAGTCTAAAACCGACCCCACTTCACCTTGTTTTTTGTGCAC